>NC_061108.1:419253-421753 GCF_015104395.2 Macrobrachium nipponense
TCTAGTTCGTCATTTAACCACCAGATGACATACCTTAGTTCTAGTTCATTTTGCAACAACCAGATGGATCTCATCTCGATTACTGCTCTCAGTGGACATGCTCTCACTCCACTCCTCCAAAGTCAATCACCAATGCTGGGCTGCTCCAAGGTCCAGAGGAGAACTCAGTGGTGGCCAACGTGCGCATGCCTCTGGTCAAGGAAGTGCGTGTGGCCCCAGTGATGGTAGTGGGGCCGGTGACCCCCTTGGTGTTGGTGGATCAAAACACTAGGATTATTATAGTACCTTCTGCCTCCGTGGAAGCCGCTGGCTTCAGCCTCCGGATCGGGATATGCAAGGCACAGTCCCAGCATCACGATGCACAGGATCAGGATTGCGACAGCCTGCGGAGAGATGAGGATCATGAAATTCCTAGTATACACACACACACACACACACACACACACATATATATATATTATATTATCTAGTATAATATTTATATATGTATGTATGTATGTATGTATGTATGTATGTATGTATGTATAACATTATGCTGCATATGTATATGTACAACAAAGAAAATTGAAGCACGTGTTTTAAATCCTGAACGGTTTTGTCTTTCTGTCTTAGACATCTTCAGAGAAAACTGGTCAGGCTATATAGTCACACACGCTTTATGGACATATATACGCACACCCACTCAAATATGCACATATATGCAATTTATGTTATTTATTTGTTTATGTTTTTTGAATAATCAGTGATAGACCTTTCAGCATTGATTGGTTTTCCTAACAAGTGTTGGCACAGAAAAGAAAATAGACAACAGTCACTACAGGGTAGTGTATAGAAGTGATGTCTTGAGAGTTCTGACTTAGGAAGTGCTAAAAGGTATGGGTTCCATTGCACTGTATCCCAAGGCACATAAGCACATGAATGCCAGCTGTAGGGTTGTGGATCCCCTGTGGAAGGAAATTTGTCTTAAATGGTGCATGCGCCATCAGTGCAGTATTACTTGAGGTTCTGTGCAGTGTCTCTTCAGCCCTTAGCTGCTACCCCTTTCATTCGTTTTACTTTACCTCTGTTCATATTCTCTTTCTTCCATCTTATTACTTTCCACCCTCTCCTAAATATAGTTTCATAGTGCAACTGCTTTGAGGTTATCCTCCTGTTACACATTTCAGGCCTTATTACTCTCAATTCCCCTTCTTGTGCTGATTGATTTCATATAGATATTAAAAGGTAAACACTTACAGTCTTCATGATGAACGAGATTCCTCAATGGCTTGGGATCCCAAGAAAGGGTTAAGTCAAATGAAGTCGATCCTGGAGAGCAGAGCAAACTGTACCCCTATAATGAGAACTCACTGTATATATATGTGTACACCCAGGCGAGAGTCGTGACCCCACAACCAGTTGTGGATGAACTCAGGAGTGTTTTTTGTCGAAACTGGGGGAATTTTCGGGGTCCTACTAGACCCGTTTAGTGACTTTTTGCTTGAAATTGATGCACAAGGAAGGGAATTAACTCTAGGAAGAGATTTTGAAGATCATATCACCAGGGGTCACATAGTAGTTATAAAACCTCAAGAGTTCAAGCGAAGATGCTGTGCAATGCTACTCTAGAGCAATTCATCTTGTATTTTAGTGATTTATATTTTTAACGATTTACGGAATGTATTAATTTATGATTTATGATTTTCTTTTCTAAAACTAATCTCTTCTTATCCTTAGTCCTCGTTACCTTCTTATAATTCTTTGTAATGAACGCCATGTTCTTTGGAAGCTTAAGTTTCAGGTCATTGGCCCCTTTGGTGGGCTTGTTCCATATGAATAGGGTCCATCTTATGAATAATAATAATAATAATAATAATAATAATAATAATAATAATAATAATAATAATAATAATAATAATAATAACCTCCTCTATTGTGTCGTATACTGAAACTCTTCTTGGCTACTCGTATGTCCCTTTCCTTAAAGGCAGCATGGTTATTGCTAAATATAATTGAAACCAATTATTGTCAAATAACTTGATAAGAATAATTGTCATTGCTCTGGTTATCATCATATGGAGATTGCTTCACGATGTGAGTTATTTCCATATCTGTATGTTGATATGATTGCCAGAAAACAGGTAAAATGGATTTGATTGAAGCCTCATAAATGTATTTCCTGCTAGACACCAGAAGATTTACTATTGGCTTCAATGAATGCTTGGGTTTTTTCCCTGTAGAAAGCAGGATAAATGCCCATGAATGTAATTTCAAGTTCTCTGTGTCATTCGTGATCTCAGAGGTACGTTTCAGAATCTGATGCGTGCTCTCTTCCCTCCAACTGTACATATTATAGAAAGTTTTTCAGCATTTTTTGGAGATCCTAACAATCCAGAGAATAGTTTCCTTCAAAATTCTTATTCCAGATCTTGGTATCAATCTCTGGAGCTGTCGTTTAATTCGCTCTTTATGCGTGCTATATAAATTTTAATTCCTATGATCCCTTGCAATTATATGTATA
>NC_061108.1:426753-471753 GCF_015104395.2 Macrobrachium nipponense
GTTCGACCACTTCTTGGCTCTGTGGGTGATAAGGAGACGATAAGCAATGCTTAATATTCTGACAGGCTAAAAATGAGGTAAACTTTCTAGACGTAAAGTTGGTTCCTTGGTCGGTTTGAACTTCTTTTGGCAAACCTACCAGCGAGAAGAACTTGTTAAGCGCTTCAATTATCTTATCAGCACTCACAGTTCTTAAAGGAATAGCCTCTGGAAATCTGGTAGCACTACACATAATTGTCAGCAAATACTCGTTACCTTTACTAGACCTAGGCAGAGGTTCTACACAATCCAAAACCAGTTTCTCAAAGGGTTCTCCTGGAACTTCAATGGGTTGCAATGGCATCACCTTAGGGTCATGTTGAGCTTTACCTACTTTTTGACATAAATCACAATTTTTACAATATTCACTACAATCTTTCTGCATCTTAGGCCAAAAAAAATACCTTAATAATTTCTCATAAGTTTTGTTTATACCTAAATGACCAGAATAACTACAGTCATGAGCAATACCTAGAACAAAATTCCTATAACTACTTGGAATGACCACTTGTTCTACATCATCATTAACATTTCTACTCTTGAACTTCCTCATTAGGATTCCATCCTTTAAAAAGTAACACTTGCCTTCCTTCTCGATATTATTTATATCAACAAGGGCATTATCTCTTATTACCTTCAAATTATCATCTTCAATTTGAGCTTTAACAAATTCTTCCTTATTAACTTTCAGCATTCGCAAAGGAGTACTGACTTTACTTACTTTTAGTGTTTCCGGACTATCTTTAAACAAGTTTTGTAAATCCAAACCGTCGTCATCATTTACCATTCCTTCGGCACTCTTACTTCTTGTAGTAACTGCACAAGCAGGAAATAAGTTTGGAAATGTACATTCAACTTCTGTAATAGATGAAGAATTATAGGGTTTTTCTGTCAAAATTGGATTACTGCTACCAAAAACTTTGTCTCCACATACATCATTTCCAAGAATTAACTCTACTCCTGACACTGGGATTTCTCTCACCAAAGCAAGTTTAACATATCCCGAAATTAACGGAGTTTCTAACCTTACTTCTACTAATGGAGCTGAAAATTCAGGTCCAAACCCACGCAGAAGTACATACTCTCCAGTATCCTTCCACTGGTCATACATATTTCTTATCATTACAGACTGTACCGCTCCGGTATCTCTTAACCACCTTACTTTCCTTTTTTCAACACAATGGAGGTGTAACCAACCATCTCCCATAAAAGGGTCATACAATTCAGTACCTATGGATGTGGACTTCTCTTCAGGTAGTCTCACTCCATTTCCTTTTACAATATTCTCAATACAACCAACATTACTAACATTTTGAACATCATTGTTACTTTTTTAACTTATATTCTCATCAACATCACATATATTATTACTGTCGATGCTATCGTTACAATACCTCTTACCTGGCCTAAGGGGAGAAGCAAACAAACAAGGACCTCTGTCACCACATACTTGTGGTTGATTCAACAATGCAATGGTATTTTCAGGTTTATGATCATCCTTAAAATGTACAGGTTTATCTTTAACATTATTTACCACTTGAATTGGACGGTTTATTGTGCGATGTGGACAACTCCTACTGATGTGTCCTGGTTTGCCACAACTGAAACATACAAAATCTCTAAAATTTTCGCCTATATTTTGGTAACTAGGTGTAAACTGATCATTTACACTGGATCCTGCTTTTCCAGCACTAACACTAGGACCAGAACTATATTGACTTGCCCCTCTACTACCTCTATGAAAGGATTTATTATAGACTCCACGAGATGATACCTGTGAACTCGTAGTCTTACCTTGTGCCTTGTAATTTTGCTGCTCTTCCCAAACTCTGCTCCTTCCAATTTTAGGAGTGACGTCAGTATAATATAGCTTATGGGTCAATGCATAATTATCAGACAATCTAGTGGCTTCATCCACAATTATCTACATCACGTTCACACCAAATATGTTTTAATAAGTGGATTAATACCATCCTTGAACTGCTCAAGCAAAATAAGTTCCTGAAGTTTACCGAAATCACCATTAACTTCTCGGGCATTCATCCACCTATCATACCACAGGCGTTGTTCCCGTGCATACTCCATATGAGTGCGACTGTCTCTTTTTATCCAGCTTCTGAACTTCTCTCTATACCTCTCTGGCACCCATTCATAAGCTTTCAAAACTTCAGATTTAACTCTCTCATAATCCTTAGAATCATCTAAAGATAAGGCAGCAAATACTTCCCTAGCCTTTCCTCGAAAGGAGGTTTGAACCAACGTGCTCCATGACGTTCTCGGCCATTCACGCTGTTCTGCTACTTTCTCAAATTGTAAAAAAAATGCATCCACTTCATTTTCAACAAAAATTGGTACACTTTTTACTGCATTGTCTATTCTAAAAGATTTTGTATTTCTCTGGACTTTTCTTCTACTGCATAGTTTCTTCATCTCTAGCTCTATCCTCGTTTGCTCAAACTTCAGCTTCTACCTTCCTAACCTTTTTCAGCTCTCTCATTTTCTAACTTCTTTAGTTCAACAGCTTTCTCATTCTCTAATCTAACTATTTGCAAATGAATCTGCATCTGCTCAACACTCATCCCTTCATAAACAAGTTTGGACTTTTTTGGTTTAACCTTGCGTGACTTGGTTTTTTCACGTACGGCTTTGGCACCTTCCTCTTCACTTGCACTAACCTCTGTATTATTCTCACTTGCGCTTTGCTGGCTATCAGTTTCTTGCCCTTCCCAACTCATTAGTAACAACCCTTCCTTATCAGACAAAATGCCTAAAGTCATTAGCGCCTCACTTACTTTATTTGAGATTTCTTGCTTCCTTGCAGATTCTGATACTTCTACATTATGTACCTAGCTAGAACAATCCAGTCTATTTAGTTATACCTTCTAACTTTTCACCCCTAGGACTACGTATGAAATCTTTCAAATCAAACATCTTTAATAACCTGCTCAAAATAACACAGCAAGACAAATATTATAGCACTAACACTATCACAACTCTCCCCCCCTCTCTAAAGTACATGGAAGTACTGAAAAGCAATTAACAGTAGGGATACGTCAAGTTATGGTCGAATACGCTCGACATGAATAAAGCAACAATTAATAAGGATACGTTCGAGTTTCGTTCGATAGAATGAGTAAACACTGAGTATGGATATGTTAGAGTTTCGTTCGATAGAATGAGCAAAAACTGAGTAGGGATACGTTCGGGTTTCGTTCGACAGGATGAGCAAAGAATGAGTAGGGATACGATCGGGTTTCGTTCGACAGGCCCCCATGTAACATTTAAAAAAAAATCTCTCTATGGTAAGAATTTACGAGGAGAATATATCAGGAAACAGTGACAACCCACTATAACTTAAAATGTACTTTAATAACAATTAGTAAGGAAATTAAAGTCACAAACAGAACATTAAACAAATTACGGACGCATTACACAAAAGCAAAGACTCGCCATACAGCACTTCATCAGACTACTCATCACTAATCACTGCATTTTACAGTATAATACCCAAGTCACAAAGCTTTACATCAACACAACATATAATTCACGTAACATCAAAAAGTTAGTGGCAACCAACGTTACATCACACAAGAAACGTCCCAAATTGGATAAACAACACCTTAACACCATATATTCCTCAAAACTTGATACACTATTATAATCACTTGTTTGTTTCAGCTCCAACGAAAATCATCGTTTTGGGCCTTTATATACCCGACTCACGCTAGACCTTGGCGACTACTGCCTACGCCAAGCGCTACTGCCATCTGTTGTCTAGTGTGTACACTTTTTTTTTATGCAAATATCAATTTTTAACCTTTTCTGCAATTTTACATTCAATAAATCAATATTCCTTTACAGTATATATATATATATATATATATATATATATATATATATATATATATATATATATATATATATATATATTTATACGATCACAAGTAACACGTGAAGATTGTATATCAAGAGCCAGCAGGAAGAATGAAAAGCAGCAGTACCTAGCGCTTTCGTGTATTCTTGATACACCTCATCAGGGTACAATATATATTGTACCCTGATGAGGTGTATCAAGAATACACGAAAGCGCTAGGTACTGCTGCTTTTCATTTTTCCCGCTGGCTCTTGAATATATATATATATATATATATATATATATATATATATATATATATATATATATATATATATATATATGTATATAGTGTGTATGCATATGATATTTGCAGTCGTGTGGGTAGGCAGCCAAACTTACGTAAAGGATAAGACCCTAAACCAATTAACTCCTGGATTAGACCAAAAATAAAAAAAAGGATATTCTGGAGCATTGGTACGTTGCCAACCTGAGTTTCATTCTTTTAACTGGTCTTGTCAGTAGGAAGTTTTGTGCCATCGAAGCTTCAAAACGCAATAAAAACTGGGTTACTTTATTTCACGAATTACCGGTAACCGGTTTCAAGAACAAGACTAGTTTTTGCTTGGTGAAAAAAAAAAAAAAATGCGTTCGTTTTGGATCTCGATTAGTGAGTAAGAACTGACCAGGGTTGTAGGTAAGGTAAGAATAATGATACAGTCCCAAGGGCCCCAATATTGAAAAAAAAATTCTGAGACAGAAGAGGAAGCGTCGTATATTATCAAGTATGAATGAAAATAAAAAATTGGAAAATGAGTAAGATGAATATCAAAGCAAAATAAATTACCTAATTAGTAAACTATGAAGCGAGTCACTTGTCAGCCTGCTCAGCTACAAAGCAGTTGCATGAGTTCGAACTTCTGAAGGTCCAGTTTTTCCACTGCAGGATCAGACAGTTTTTTTTAAAACGTTTTACGGCAGAAATAGATTGAATGCTTGTGGGAAGTGTGTTGATGAAATAAGGAAATCATTAAGAACCTGAAGAATGGAATTACACCAGACATTGACAGGCTTACATGTGGAATGCTGTAACAGTGGTGAAAGTGTCGTTCAGTGGTTGACTAAGGCTGACAAGGTATGCCTGGAAACGGGAAAGATTCCCGAAGGAATGAGTGCAAACGGGTTAAATGTTACTTTGAACAAGTTCTAAAATAACAAAGTAGACTGTAGGAAATAGGTCAATAAGTTCATTAACGTACTGGGGAAGGAGTGCTGGAATATTTACTGCTATTTGTTTTTGTCTTTTGTTTAAGTTTATGATATTTACCGTCTTTTGTTTATGTTTTACGTTCACCTCCAAGGGGATGGTCCTAACCACGGCTGCAATTTTGCACGCAAACAGGTAGTTACCGAATTAGCATGGAGCGGTAATAGTCTAGAAATGTTACTGTGAAATTTAACAGACCGAGAATAATGACAGAAAATGGGATGTGGAAGGGCTGAGGTTGGCGGATGATGAAATAGTTTATTGGGGGTACTTAAGAAATTTTAATGATTTAATGTATACAAGGTTATGTTTTTTTTCTATTAATTTATTAGTATATTTTTTCTTTTTTAATAAGTGAGATACCTTCTCTCTGGATGTCTCTTTACCTCTTATTTCTTTCTAATGAATACCATATTCTTTGGTAATCTAAATTTCATGTCAATGTCCCTTGTGGTGGGATTGTTCCATATGAATAGGGTTTATCTTCTGAATATAATAATAATAATAATAATAATAATAATAATAATAATAATAATAATAATAATAATAATAATAATAATATAACTGAAAGATGTTGCTGCATTGGCTGCATTAAACTTGTAAATAGTCTTCTCTATTAGAAAAATAGAGAAGACTATTTACAAGTTCAATGCAGCCAATGCAGCAACATCTTTCAATAATACTTGTTTGAAAGAGGGTCTCCTTCAATTAATAATAATAATAATAATAATAATAATAATAATAATAAAATAATAAATAATAATAATAATAATAATAATAATGATAATAATATACCATAAACCACATAGCAAGCGAATGCCCGGCACTTGCACAGAACCAGTACAAAAAGAGGCATGATTCAGTGGCAAAAGCCCTCCACTGGAGCCTGTGCAAGAAACATCAGCTGCCTTGCAGTAATAAGTGGTACGAGCACCAACCTGAGGGAGTGATAGAAAACGATCAGGCAAAGATCCTCTGGGACTATGGTATCATAACAGATAGGGTGATACATGCAAACAGACCTGACGTGACGTTGATTGACAAAGTCAAGAAGAAAGTATCACTCACTGATGTCGCAATACCATGTGGACACCAGAGTTGAAGAAAAAGAGAGGGAAAAAAATGGATAAGTATCAAGATCTGAAAATAGAAATAAGAAGGATATGGGATATGCCAGTGGAAATCGTACCCATAATCATAGGAGCACTAGGCACGATCCCAAGATCCCTGAAAAGGAATTTAGAAAAACTAAAGGCTGAAGTAGCTCCAGGACTCATGCAGAAGAGTGTGATCCTAGAAACGGCACATAGTAAGAAAAGTGATGGACTCCTAAGGAGGCAGGATGCAACCCGGAACCCCACACTATAAATACCACCCAGTCGAATTGGAGGACTGTGATAGAGAGAAAAAAAAATGCAACAGAATCAACCATCTGATGTTCATGGACGACATCAAGCTGTATGGTAAGAGCATCAAGGAAATAGATACCCTAATCCAGACTGTAAGGATTGTATCTGGGGACATCAGGATGGAGTTTGGAATAGAAAAATGCGCCTTAGTCAACATACAAAAAGGCAAAGTAACGAGAACTGAAGGGATAAAGCTACCAGATGGGAGCAACATCAAACACATAGATGAGACTGGATACAAATACCTGGGAATGATGGAAGGAGGGGATATAAAACACCAAGAGATGAAGGACACGATCAGGAAAGAATATATGCAGAGACTCAAGGCGTTACTCAAGTCAAAACTCAACGCCGGAAATATGATAAAAGCCATAAACACATGTGCAGTGCCAGTAATCAGATACAGCGCAGGAATAGTGGAATGGACGAAGGCAGAACTCCGCAGCATAGATCAGAAAACCAGGAAACATATGACAATACACAAAGCACTACACCCAAGAGCAAATACGGACAGACTATACATAACACGAAAGGAAGGAGGGAGAGAACTACTAAGTATAGAGGACTGCGTCAACATCGAGAACAGAGCACTGGGGCAATATCTGAAAACCAGTGAAGATGAGTGGCTAAAGAGTGCATTGGAAGAAGGACTAATAAATGACAGGAGAATGACAGACAGAACGGAGGACTGGCACAACAAACCAATGCACGGACAATACATGAGACAGACTAAAGATCTAGCCAGAGATGACACATGGCATTGGCTACTGAGGGGAGAGCTAAAGAAGGAAACTGAAGGAATGATAACAGCGGCACAAGATCAGGCTGAAGTAGCTCCAGGACTTATGCAGAAAAGTGTGATCCTAGAAACGGCACACATAGTAAGAAAAGTGATGGACTCCTAAGAACGATAGACGGAAATAACATCTCTCCCATATGTAGGAAGTGCAATACAAAAAATGAAACCATAAACCACATAGCAAGCGAATGCACGGCACTTGCACAGAACCAGTACAAAAAGAGGCATGATTCAGTGGCAAAAGCCCTCCACTGGAGCCTGTCCAAGAAACATCAGCTACCTTGCAGTAATAAGTGGTACGAACACCAACCTGAGGTAGTGATAGAAAACGATCAGGCAAAGATCCTCTGGGACTATGGTATCAGAACAGATAGGGTGATACGTGCAAATAGACCAGACGTGACGCTGATTGACAAAGTCAAGAAGAAAGTATCACTCATTGATGTTGCAATACCATGGGACACCAGAGTTGAAGAGAAAGAGAGGAAAAAAATGGATAAGTATCAAGATCTGAAAATAGAAATAAGATGGATATGGGATATGCCAGTGGAAATTGTACCCATAATCATAGGAGCACTAGGCACGATCCCAAGATCCCTGAAAAGGAATCTAGAAAAACTAGAGGCTAAAGTAGCTCCAGGACTCATTTAGAAGAGTGTGATTCCTAGAAACGGCACACATAGTAAGAAAAGTGATGTTCTCTTAAGGAGCAGGATGCAACCCGGAACCCCACACTATAAATACCACCCAGTCGAATTGGAGGACTGTGATAGAGCAAAAAAAAAAAAAAAAAAAAAAAAAAAAAAAAAAAAAAAATAATAATAATAACAATAATAATAATAGAGTAATTTTGTGTTTGCAAATGTTATGAATTGATCCTATTATTTCAAACTAGGTTTGTTCTCAGTTGTTATTGATTGAGCTGGCTTTATGTCAGCACGGGCTCTTGCTCATAGTGCAGCCCGTAAGTTCGATCTCATTTTCCCAGCTAACTTGTAATTTTTTTTTGCGATCTTTGATGCATTAAGAAGATGTGAGAAATATCTGTGTTATTGCGTAGTAATTTGTTGTCGTTTTCCAACCCAGGAAGCATTCACTACTGTGACTAACTCCACTTTCATTACTTTGTCTATTGATACCAAGCTAATCTCTGTCGTACATTTTTCTTTCTTTCTTCCTGTTCTCAAGACACCAAATTTCCCTTGATAAACTGCATCATCTCAAATTATCACATCACATCCAGCCTACGTATGATCATAAGCATAACTGTAGAAAGAAATCAGCGTTCTCTTTTCCTTGAAAGTGTCCCTTTATAGGGTTAACAAACCTGAAGTGAAAGTATATGCGCCACATAACTGTAAAGTCCTCGCAACTTCTGCGCGTTGTAGTTAAAACTCAAGGCAAACAGATTTGTTACTCTAGTACATCTCCTGGGGCGTTGGCTTATTGATTTGGGTTCCTGGAATGCTTCGTGTAAACCAGATTCATGAGCACAAGTTAATTTTCATGTAACTGTAATAGCAGCACAATCCTTTAAGTAGTCTCAGTCCATGCCAGTCATGCCAACATCTGCGCATATTGCTTGATTTGACGTGAATCATATATCTTTTTAAAAGACACTTAAAACTCACTGTTAAAAGGAAAAAGATTCTGTTTATGAAGTTTCTGAATATGATTTTCAATCTGCGTTTATCCTCTTTACGTCGGAAATACCCAGATTTTATACATAAAAAAGGAGTATTACGAATGACTTCCTTTGCGCAATAACAACTTTTTTTTTATACCTTTATCAAAAGGATAACGGTGATTTAACAGAGTACGAGAGAGAAACTGATCGGTGGTAACCAGAAAATGCTGGATATTGCCGGAACGGCTCTCCCAGGCTAACTTGCGTGCCCAGAGGCGGGTATGATTCTGGTTTTCGTCCGCGGAGGATTTAAGTATATTCATCTTGCAAAACAACGTTGCACGAAAGGCGAAATGCCTTGTTTTTGCAGTGGTTGTTTCGGCCTTGTGAACATGGACGAATTTGTTCGTGTAAGACTTTTCCAGTTCTTGGAGAAGAAAAGTTTTTGGTCTTTCCAGTGCTTGGACAGAGCAGTTTGTGATTTATTTTTTTAGGGCTTGGACAAGAACAATTCATAGTTTTTCCAGTGCTTGGACAAGAACAATTTATGTTTTTTCTTGTGTTTGAACAAAAACAATTTATAGTTTCAACAATTTATAGTTTTTCCAATGCTTGGACAAGAATAAATTATAATTTTTCCATTGCTTGTATAAGATTAATATATGATTTTTCAATACTTGGACAGGAACAATTTATGATTTTTCCTGCACTTGGACAAGAACATTTTATGATTTTTCCAGTGCTTGGACAAGAACAATTTATAGTTTTTCCAGTGCTTGGACAAGTAAAATTTATAGTTTTTCCAGTGCTTGGACAAGAACAATTTATAGTTTTTCCAATGCTTGGACAAGAACAATTTATGATTTTTCCAGCTCTTGGACAAGAACAATTTATAGTTTTTCCAGTGCTTGGACAAGAACAATTTATAGTTTTTCCAGTGCTAGGACAAGAACAATTTATAGTTTTTCCAGTGCTTGGACAAGAACAATTTATAGTTTTTCCAATGCTTGGACAAGAACAATTTATGATTTTTCCAGCTCTTGGACAAGAACAATTTATAGTTTTTCCCAATTGCTTAGGGACCAAGAACCATTTATGATTTTTTCCCGTTCCAGCTTCTTGGGAACCAAGAACCAATTTATACTTTTTTTCTGTGGCTTGGACAAGAAACAATTGTTTATAGTTTTTTCCAGCTCCTTGGACAAGAACCAATTTATAGTTGTTCCAAGAGCTTTGGACCAAGAAACAATTTATAGTTTTTTTCCAGTTTCTTTGGGAACAAGAACAATTTAAGTTTAGTTTTTTTTTCCCAGTGCTTGGACAAGAAACAAAATTTCTTTATAGTTGTTGTTCCAGGTGCTTGGACTAAGAACAAACTTATAGTTTTTCCAGTGGCTTGGACAAGAAAGAATTTATAGTTTTTTCCACGTGCTTTGGACAAAACGAAGAATTTATAGTTTTTCTTTTTCCAGTGCTTGGACCAAGGAACAATTTATGATTTTTCAACCTCTTGGACAAGAATGATTTATAGTTTTTTTCAGTGCTTCTTGAGGAACAAGAAACAATTTATTGATTTTTTCCACCTCTTGGACAAGAACAATTTATAGTTTTTCCAATGCCTTGGACAACAATAATTTTTATAGTTTTTCCAATGCTTTGGACAAGACACCAATTTATAAGATCTTTTCCAGGGTTCTTGAGGACAAGAAACAATTTACAGTTTTTTTCGGCCAGGGCGTTGGTACAAGAACAACTTTATAGTTTTTCGTTTTTCCAGTTCTTGGTACAAGGAACAAAACTTCATAGGTTGTTTACCTTAGTGCGTGTTGGACAAGAACAATTTAATTTTAGTTTTTTCCAGTGCTTAGTTGGGACAAGAAAACCAATTTTATAGTTGTTCCAGTGATTGGACAAAAGGAAAACAAAATTTTATAGTTGTTCCAGCGTCTTTGGACAAGAACCAATCTCATAGTTTGTTTTGCCAGTGGCCTTGGTACATAGAAAAAATCAATTTATAGTTTTTTTCCTAGTGCTTGGACAAGAACAATTTATGAGTATTGTTCCAGTGCTTGGACAAGAACAATTTGTTTTTGATTTTTGCCCCACCTCATGTGGACAAAGAACCATTTATAGTTTTTTTTTTTGCCAATGCTTTGGAACCAAGAAACAATTTATGATTTTTCCACCTCTTGGACAAGAATGATTTATAGTTTTTCAGTGCATGGACAAGAACAATTTATGATTTTTCCACCTCTTGGACAAGAACAATTTATAGTTTTTCCAGTGCTTGGACAAGAATAATTTATAGTTTTTCCAAATGCCTTGGACAAAGAACCAATTTCGTTGCAAGATTTCAAGCCACTTGGACCAAAAAAAACAATTTATATTTTTCACTTGGCCAAGACAACTTGGACAAAAAACAATTTATAGTTATTCCAGTGCTTGGACCAGAACAATTGATAGTTTTTACCAATTGCTTGGACAAGAACAATTTAGTTTTTGACCGTTTCTTGATCCAGACAATTTATAGTTGTCCCAGTGCTTGGACAAGAACAATTTATAGTTGTCCCAGTGCTTGGACAAGAACAATTTATAGTTGTTCCAGTGCTTGGACAAGAACAATTTTATAGTTCCAGTTTTTTCTTGGACAAGAACAATTTATACTTTTTTCCATGCTTGGCAAGAAAAATATAGTTTCCAGTGCAAGAGTTTTTCCAGTTCTTGGACAAGAACAGTTTATACATACATACGTACATACATACATACATATATAAATACATACATTTGTCATTCATTTGTGGTGTGGGAATACAATACATATGTAC
This sequence comes from Macrobrachium nipponense, assembly GCF_015104395.2. Lineage (NCBI taxonomy): Eukaryota > Metazoa > Arthropoda > Malacostraca > Decapoda > Palaemonidae > Macrobrachium > Macrobrachium nipponense. The sequence continues at coordinate 438,573 of NC_061108.1, forward strand.
TTACGTGTGTATATTACAGTAGTAAATTAGGTTCCATATGTATTATATATATTATGTATTTATAAATATATATAAAGTTCCTCGCTAGACTAGTCGTTTTCGCGCTCGGCTGCCAATCCGGTGGCCCGAAGTTCGAATCCCGGCTCTGCCAACGCGGAATCAGAGGAATTTATTTCTGGTGATAGGAATTCATTTCTCGATATAGTGGGGTTCGGATCCCACAATAAGCCGTAGGTCCCGTTGCTATGTTACCAATTGATTCCTAGCCACGTAAAAAAATATCTAATCCTTCGGGCCAGCCCTAGGAGAGCTGTTAATCAGCTCAGTTGTCTGGTAAAACTAAGACATACATAACTTTATATATATATATATATATATATATATATATATATATATATATATATATATATATATATATATATATATATATATATATATATATATATATATATATATATATATATTGTCGACCGAAGTTGAAGGGACACAATGAATCTTCTTGAATAATAAACGAAGACATTTGTCCCCGAAAGGCGAAAAGACAAAAAAATCCACCTGCACTTACGTATCAGATATTACTCCAGGATCTTATCACAAACACACGCACGCACGCACCTGCCAACCACGTTCTGGGAAACCATTCACAAACCGGTTATATCCTCCCTTGAGGAAGACACAAGAAGAGAGAGAGGGAGAGAGAGAAAGAGAGAAAAAAAAACGAAGCCAAGAAAATAAAAAAGAAAATTATTACTCGTGACCTCTAAAGTTCTGTTGAACCGTCTCTCTCAGGCAGGGCCGTTGTGGGAAACTTTGTTCCCCTAGGGGGAGGGGGGGGGGGGGGGGGTAGTGCCGTCAGTGCGCCTCACGTGGTGCACCTTAGGCATTACTTAAAGTTCTTTGTGTTTTCCCTTCCTTAAGCCACTAGCTGCAACCTCTTTCATTCCTTTTACTGTACTTTTCGTTCATATTCTCTTTCTTCCGTCTAACTTTTCTCAACCCTCTCCTAATAATATTTTCATTGTTCAACTGCGAGGTTTTTTTCCCTCCTGTTAAACCTTTTAAACTCTCAATTTCCTTGAATGACTTCATAGGTTTCAGCCCTTGGATTTTGGCCTAAATTCTGTATTAAAGTTTCAATGGGTTTTTCCAAATTGTGAACAATTTCATTTTGGTATTTTCCCGTAGGGGTTAGGGACGTGCGGTAGTGCGTCATTTCGCCTCATGTTGCGCACTGCAGCGTCCCTTGGACCACTGGCTGCACCTAAATTCCAGCCTTTTACTTTGCCTCCGTTCCCCGTCATATCTTTCATCTTTCTGTCCAACCACTCCTACTCTTGGTTTTACAGCCGTAATATTATAGATTAAACCAGACCACTGAAATTCATTTTGATGTTTGCTGTATAGGCACTTAGGATCCTCAGCACAGGAGTAGAGCTATATCCATATTTCCTCGGTTGAATTTGTGTTTGTTTTACCTTTCTTCTCATGTGTCCAGCGTATTGTTATCTGTAATTTCTGACGGATTTGTCTTCTCAGTTACTTCTTTCTGTTACTCGATATTTGTTACAAAGTCAGTCATGTCTTCAAAACATCTGGGATATATTTTTTTCTGCCAATTCATTGAGAAATAAACCTTCTGACTTTCGTAGTCAAGTTTCATCATGGCCCACTAAAGCAGAAAAAGGTAATAGTTTTATCCATTATCAGTGCCAAAATATCATTTTCTAGTTCTCTTTTCCTGAGAGTTACGAGTGAGGATTATAACACACTAGTAACAGTCAGTGATATATTTTATTAATAAAAATGTATTCTCATAAATAGATGTGATTTAGTAATACATAAATAAATTAGACGTTAGTAAGTTACGGTCATGTTTTAACATAAATTAGATTCAACAGTCAGAGTTAATAAAATCTTTATAACAACTTTAAAAGAGAAGTTCTGTCTTTAGATTGACCTAGGGACGACATTTATGAATCATCTCTTAGTTGAATTTTACAAGACATTTGCCCCAACTCGAGTTCAAAATGAGCTTCAGTTGAATTTTACAATTAGGCAACCCTAAACTAAGTTTAAAAATATCTCTAGTTAAAATTTACAATTCAGTCGCCACAACGCTGAGTTCACGCTGAGTTCAAAATCAGCTTCAGTTGAATTTTACACTCCAGCAACCCCAGTGTTGAGTTAAAAACCACCTCTTCAGTTTTACAATTCAGTCGCCCCAACGCTGAGTTCAAAAGCAGGTTTTGAGTTTTAATAATTCAGTAACCTCAGCAATTTAACAACTCAGTAACCCCAAACTCAGTTGAAATGTTGAATTTAACAATATCTGGCCACTATCTAACACGAAGATTGCACAATTAAACCTTTCCGTAGTTCGGAGTTTACCAAAGCTTTAGTAGTAGTGAGTGTGGCCAAAATGGTGATAGTGGGGTTGGTATCCCCCGTAATAACCATTGTAGTAGTGAGGTCTGTGGTAATAATGAGGGCGGTGGTGGTGGTGGTGGTGGTTGTACCCGCCGTAACCGAAGGGGTATCCGTAGATGCCAAAGCCAAATCCTCCGCCACCAAAATGACGACGGTGCGGGTCTGGGTCTGCTTCTGCTTCTGCTTCTGCTTCTGCTAATGCTTCTGCTTCTGCTAATGCTAATGCTTCTGCTTCTGCTGTTGCCTCTGCTTCTGCTGCAGCGTCTGCGCCTGGTTCAGGGAACGCCAGGCATAACCCCACCACGAGGGTGAAGATCACAATTACCAAAACCTGCAAGAAAAGAGAGACAGATAAAAATAATGGGTCTGTTTATGGTAAATAGAACTCCACCACGAGGGTGACGATCACAATTACCAAAACCTGCAAGAAAAGGGAAAGAGAGAAAAATAATGGTTTTGTTTTTATTGTGAATATAATGAAAAACATCAATATGTCAACACTCCAGAAATAAATTGCCCCAATATTCTAATTCTCCATAGGGGGGTATTGACGTCAGTGCGCCTCCTCACGCGGTGCTCTGTATGCACACCTTAAGGTACTTTGCGGCGTCCCTTCGGCCCCTGGCTGCAACCCCTTTCATTCCCAGATTGGAAAATTCCAATCTACATCCGCCATATTTCTTGTTAAAACAATTGATAAAAGAATCTTGTGGTATATAGTAAGTAAAAAAATTCTCTCCTCTGAATTTTAGTTAAGATTTGGAATGTTAATAATCGTATGAGGGCGCTGCTTGAGGTCGTGGAGAGGGACGCCTAAAAAGAAGATGACCTTGATAAGGGCGGCGAAGTCCCAGAACGTTCTTCCTTAAAGCGTCCTATCCTGTGGCTAGTCTCCTCGTAACCAGTTTTCCAGAGGCGCGTTACAAAAAACGAGGACACGTGTATGATAAGCACCACAGTCGAGACCGAAAGATTAAGAAGTATATTTATGATTTTTTGGGGGGGAAGTGTTTTGATATATATTTATTTTTTGATGGGCGGTATTTTGATACATAATTGTTTATTGGAGATGACTTGATACATAATTTTGTTATCGAAAGTGTTTTGATATATATTATATATATATATATATATATATATATATATATATATATATATATATATATATATCTTGTGATGGGTAGTGTTTTGACACAAATATAATATATATATATATATATATATATATGTATATATGTATATATATATATATATATATATATATATATATATTAATATATATATATATATATATATATATATATATATATATATATATATATATATATATATATATATATATTTATTTGATGTCGGTATTTTGATATTTGTTTTGGTGTGAGGTGTTTTAATATAAATTCTTTTATGGAGGTGTTTAAACATAATTGTTATATGTACGTGACTTGGTTTTTTTTCTTTAGTGGGAGGTGTTTTGAAATAAAAAAAATTTTATTGGAGGTGTTTTGATATAAATTATTTTTTATTGAAGTTGTCTTGATATATATTTTTTTCATTGAGGTGTTTTAATATAATTTTTTTTAGATGTTTTAATATATTTTTATATGGAGTTCTTTGAATATAATTTATTTTGTTGGGAGGTGTTTTACTATATAATTTTTTATGAGATATATTTTGATATATAATTTTTTTCGATGGGAGGTGTTTTGATATATAAGTTTTTGATGGGAGGTGTTTTGATAAATGATTTTTTGATGGGAGGTGAATTGATATACGTAATAATGAAAGAAAGTCAGCCTTTGGCTTGTTACCTAAACTACCTGAACTAGCCGAGGGCTACGTTTGATTACTCCAAACCGCGATGGATAACATTAGTCAAGAAAACGTTAATTTTTGGCAATGCAAGTCATCTTGCCTATATTTCCTACTGTACTGCTATGTCACTACTTAACAGTATATACTGAAATAATACCATCAGCAATGAAAATTTCCTATGATGATGATGATGATGATGATGATTATTATTATTATTTGCCCTATTGAAAAGAATGACAGAATTAGCCGAATTTATCTTATAAAAAATTTTCTGTATTTTTCCGGTAACTCGTTTCTCATAGTCAGGGAGACTGCTAAGCAACTGGCCTATATTCTTGGTATTAATCTGGTATTTTGAATGTCAAGATCTGGTATTTCTTCGGTATTATAAATACTAAAACACATGGAATATATAATTTAATGGTATGCAAGGTACATTTTTTAGACTACAACAGGATCGTAGAAAGTGATCTCCGCTTGACTATCTTCATTACTGTAGTTTTCTAAATAATAATAATAATAATAATAATAATAATAATAATAATAATAATAATAATAATAATAATATAAGCAGGAAGTAGACCTTCTCGGGTACATGTCTTATTGAAAAGAATGGCAGAATTATCTTATAAAGAATTTTCTCTATTTTTCTGATAATTTGTTTTTATAGTCAGCGAGGCTGCTAAGCAATTGTCTGTATTCATGGTGTGAATCTAGTGTTTTGAATGTCAAGATCTGGTATTTCTTCGGTAATATCGTTACTAAAATATATGGAATATATATTTTAATTGTATGCAAAATACGTGTTGGAGACTACAACAGGATCGTAGAAAGTGATCTCCGATGGACTATCTTATTACTGTAGTTATTAGTCTGGTATTCTCTAAAGTCGACAAGTTTCTGCCATTTCCGTGACCATCTTCGTGAAGTTGCAAGGGACGTTCTGACGATTGGGCATTGCGGATGGGTTAGCTTTTCTAGGAGGGATGGGCGTGGTCAGATCGGGGGGTTGATTCCCCCAGGCAGCTAATCAGAAATCGACCCCGGATCAGACCCCGCCCACCCCTACTATGAAAGCTGTCCCATCCACAGTTAGTCAGCACATCCCTTGCAACGTCAAGAAGATGGCAATGGAAATGGCCGAAACATGTCGACTCTAGAGAAATACCAGACTCGGAAAACTACAGTAATGAAGATATTCCAACAGAGATCACTTTCTATGTTCCTGTTGTAGTCTCCAGAATGTATCTTTCATACAATTAAAATATGTATTCCATTTATTTTAATATTGATAATACCGAAGAAATGCTAGGTATTTCCAGTCAAAATACCAGATTAACACCATGAATATAGGCCAATTACTTAGCAGTCTCGATGACAATGAAAAACGATTTATCAGACTTTGAAAACTACAGTAATGAAGATATTCCAGCGGAGATCGCTTTCTACGATCCTGTTGTAGTCTCCAGGATGTATCTTTCATACAATTAAAATATGTATTCCATTTATTTTAGTATTGATAATACCGAAGAAATACCAGATCTTGACAGTCAAAATACCAAATTAACACCATGAATATAAGCCAATTGCTTAGCAGTCTCGCTGACTATGAAAAACGAATTATCAGAAAAATAGAGAAAATTATTTATAAGATAAATTCGGTTAATTCTTACATTCTTTTCAATCAGACATGTATCCGAGGAGGTCTGCTTCCTACTTTTTATTATTATTATTATTATTATTATTATTATTATTATTATTATTTTGTTAAAGATGATGGCAGCATCAGTGGAATTGATTTTATATATTGTCTTTTCAATTCTTCTTATTATTCTCTTCTCATCAGGGCTGATATTTGCTAATAGCTGGCCGATGTTCATATCTCGGTGAAAGAAATGTTTTCTAAAAATAATAATTTATTGATATGATAACAAAAGTGGTTAACAAATCTTAGTCTAAGGGCGTAACGGAATTCCAACGTTTCCAACCGTATCATCGGTTCATTTTCAAGGAAAGGTGAGCTTGAACTGATTGAAATGGGGTCGTTCGGCGGTATTTATTGTGTCCCAGGTGCTCTGTCTGATGGGGCGCTGCATTTTCATTGGCTGAACAGAGGATTAAGTCCCTGAGTCCAAGCCGTCCTTGCAGAGGTGGAAGCTCGCACTGCTCTTCTCGTGCGGACGCTGGAGACTGTGAGCGTAGTATGGGAAGGTCATTGCCGATAGACGAAGGTGGGGGCACCTGATTGGCCCGTTCCCGATCGGCTCTTATGGTTCTGGCGGGGGCGGCCGCCCTTCGTGCCACCGTCGGGAGGAGTGAAGTCCTCTTGGGTGGTGTTGAGGCTGGGGTCTCTCCTTCCCGTGTGTAGGGCCTCCAAGAGGCGGAGGCGACGGTGGTCTGCTGCCTTATCGATAATTCTGTATTAGGAAATAATGTCATTCCTAGTTATCCTGGTATTGTGGACGTTTTTTTGGCATGATTATGGATGGCGCCTTCCTGAGCGTGGCAGGATATTCTCTTCGAAAATCGCATAGTCGTCATACCAATGTAAAAGCGCCGGGCATTCCCGGACAGGGCATTTGTACTGGTAGACAACGTTAGTTTTCTGAGAGGGTCCTGCAACACGGGGGCTGGATTGTTTTTCATAATCAGGCCACTGGTCTTCTTGCTCTTGTAGTAAATTATTAGTTTCACTTTTTTCGCAGGGTCCGTGGGGGAGACGTTCCTTTCTATGATGGTACGAAGGGCTCGCTTGTCCTCTTTGTATTTCTTATGAAATACTCCCTTGTAAAAGAGAGTGACGTCTTCAAGGGCGGCGGGACGAGGCTCCTGCTGATACCACTTATCGATGTTTCTGCGAATGCAATTAGTGATGTCCCGGTTGGAATACCCGTTGTTAATTAAAACTTGGGCAACACGTTCTAATTCAGTGTGCGTGTCCTTCCACGAAGAGCAGTGTGAGAGAGCTCTGATGAAGGCGCTGATCGCAGTGCGCTTGTATCTCTCTGGACACTCGCTCTCGCCATTCAGGCACATGCCCAGGTTTGTGGGTTTCGTATACACCTGTGTTACGAAGCGCTCCTCTTGTTGCCCGACGAGGACGTCAAGGAAGGGGAGGCGACGGTCACGGCAATGTTCGATGGTGAAGTTGAGTCTGCTGTGGTCGTGGAAGGCTTGTCGCAGGCGCTCTATTTCTTCCACCGTGCTGGCGCTGATGAAAGTGTCGTCAGTATACCGGACGTACATAGACGGCTTCTCGATGTTGGCGAATACCCGACGTTCCACAGCACCCATGTAGAAGTTCGCGAAAAGTACTCCGAGGGGAGAAACCAACCCATCGCTACTCCGTCTCTTCTGTGTGTACATATGTCCTCTGTGGGTGGAGAAAGGGGCCTTTTTTGTACAAATTTCAAGGAGTTTTCGGAGGGCAAGCTCAGGGATGTTTAATGGGGGCGTGGAGTCGTCTCTAAATACACGATCCAGGATTATCTGAATTGTTTCATCCACGGGGACGTTCGTGAAGAGGGACTCCACGTCCATCGATGCAATAACTCCTCCGGGGGGGTGTCGTTTTCAGTGCTTCTAAAAACTCGGCAGATGACTTCAAACTGTGGTCATCTGGAACATAAGGAGTCAAAATAGTATTCAATTTCTTCGCAAGCTGGTATGTAGGAGCGGAATTTGGCTAATAATGGGGCGTAACGGGTTCCCTGGTTTTATGGGTTTTAACGTTCCGTATATAGCCAAGGTCGTAGTCCCCCCCCCTACGATCGGCAGCAACTGAAGGGCATTGGAAGCTGCATTGACAGTCTCAATAATCCTATTAGCCTCACGTTTAATGTCATCTACCGGGTTCTTGGTGATTCTCTGGAATTTGCTGCTGTCTGCCAGTATCTCATCCAACTTGTGGTGGTATTCTTCAGTGCGGATGAGTACAAACGCAGCGGTTTTATCGGCCCGACGGACGGTGACAACCCTCTTTTCGCTCGGAGTTCTTTGGCAGCTTCCCTCAGGCGCCTGTCGATCACATCACTCTTGTATCACCGCGTTCCGTGAGGGCCTCGGCCAAGAGGAGGGGCTGCAGGGCGTCAGTAGTACGTATGGTGCCTTGATCTTCATGCTTGTGTATGGTGTCCAGCAGGTACTTCGATCTCAAGGCGTTCTCCATTGGCCTCGGGTGGGGTGGGGAATGGCAATTGAGTCCCATACGTAGAATTCTGTCTTGTTCGGCGGTAGGTACGTAGTCGGTCAGGTTAATGTATTCTTCTCTCTTCTGCGGGAGCCGTAGTTTCCAGTCCTCCGTTGAGGGCGACCAGCTTCCTAGTTATCGTCCTCATTCTCTTTTCAGCATCCTTCTCTTCTAGGCGGTGCAGGCATTCCATGATGGCGGTGGGGTGAGCCCGTTCTTGGGTGAATCATCGTCTCTGTTGGCCGTTCCATAATTAGCATCTCGCCTTCCCGGACACTCGGGATGTTGCTGCTACAGGGTTCCTGCTGTTACTGCGACGGAGGTTGTCCCACTCGGTGTGCAAGTTCTTCATCTCATCCTGGAGAGCGACTCTGTCTCGTTCCTTCGCCGAAAGTTGATGTTGAAGCAGGGTCCTCCTGAAGCTCCTAGTGCCCGGGTCTTCCTGTGCAGATGGGTCATGTAGCCGTAGAGTAGTATATGAAGGTAGGAGACCCTCTCTCAAACATGTTTTGTTAAAGATGATGGCAGCATCAGTGGAATTGATTTTATATATTGTCTTTTCAATTCTTCTTATTATTCTCTTGAAATTTGTACAAAAAAGGCCCCTTTCTCCACCCACAGAGGACATATGTACACACAGAAAGACGGAGTAGCGATGGGTTCTCCCCTCGGAGTACTTTTCGCGAACTTCTACATGAGTGCTGTGGAACGTCGGGTATTCGCCAACATCGAGAAGCCGTCTATGTACGTCCGGTATACTGACGACACTTTCATCAGCGCCAGCACGGTGGAAGAAATAGAGCGCCTGCGACAAGCCTTCCACGACCACAGCAGACTCAACTTCACCATCGAACATTGACGTGACCGTCGCCTCCCCTTCCTTGACGTCCTCGTCGGGCAACAAGAGGAGCGCTTCGTAACACAGGTGTATACGAAACCCACAAACCTGGGCATGTGCCTGAACGGCGAGAGCGAGTGTCCAGAGAGATACAAGCGCACTGCGATCAGCGCCTTCATCAGAAGAGCTCTCTCACACTGCTCTTCGTGGAAGGACACGCACACTAAATTAGAACGTGTTGCCCAAGTTTGTTTTAATTAACAACGGGTATTCCAACCGGGACATCACTAATTGCATTCGCAGAACATCGATAGTGGTATCAGCAGGAGCCTCGTCCCGCCGCCCTTGAAGACGTCACTCTCTTTTACAAGGGAGTATTTCATAAGAAATACAAAGAGGACGAGCGAGCCCTTCGTACCATCATAGAAAGGAACGTCTCCCCCACGGACCCTGCGAAAAAAGTGAAAACTAATAATTTACTACAAGAGCAAGAAGACCAGTGGCCTGATTATGAAAAACAATCCAGCCCCCGTGTTGCAGGACCCTCTCAAGAAAACTAACGTTGTCTACCAGTACAAATGCCCTGTCCGGGAATGCCCCAGCGCTTACATTGGTATGACGACTATGCGATTTTCGAAGAGGATATCCTGCCACGCTCAGGAAGGCGCCATCCATAATCATGCCAAAAACGTCCACAATACCAGGATAATTAGGAATGACATTATTCCTAATATCAGAATTATCGATAAGAAGCAGCAGACCACCGTCGCCTCCGCCTCTTGGAGGCCCTACACATCGGGAAGTGAGAGACCCATCCTCAACACCCACCCAAGAGACTTCACTCCTCCCGACGGTGGCACGAAGGGCGCCGCCCGCCAGCACCATAGAGCCGATCGAACGGGCCAATCAGGTGCCCCCGTCTATCGGCAATGACCTTCCCAATACTACGCTCCCAGTCTCCAGCGTCCGCACGAGAAGAGCAGTGCGAGCTTCCACCTCTGCAAGACGGCTTGACTCAGGGACTTAATCCTCTGTTCAGCCAATGAAAATGCAGTGCCCATCAGACAGAGCACCTGGGACACAATAAATACCGCCGAACGACCCCATTTCAATCAGTTGCTGCTCGGCATCCATGGTAGCAACACCTCTGCTTACACCGCTCCTAGACTCCGCCCCGCTTCCAGCCCCAGCTCCGCCCAGACTCCTCCCACCGGCAGCCACCGACCAATCAGAAGCTAGCACAAAAACCTTCAAGCTTCTTTGTAGGTTTTCAAGCTTTTGCTTCTCGGCCACCAGCCAATCAGCTTGCTGCAGACTTTCCCTGCATTTTAGCCCTGCCGACTTTATAGTTGGCGCGCTTAGCAAGGAATAATAAGATTTGAGAGAGCTCTCTCACTCTTATAAGCAATTTGAAGACTTAATATTACTCCTCCTTTTCTCAAAAAATAACTTTCTCTTATTAACACCGTCTCTCTTGTGAAACATTTGGTAGCCCTTGAGGTCTAAAAACTCCAACAGAAGCAAGACCAAAGAGACAAATCTTCCTACTGTCGCAATACTATATTGCAAGTAGCACAGGAAACCATAGGCGGGCGCCTTCCATAAGCCAGGACTCATTGTAATTGAAAACCAAGCCCTTCAGGCAACTCACACACACACATTTTCACCTCACAAACCCTCTCTCTCTACTTGGATCATTCATAAATGGCATCCTCACCCTCACCCTCATCATCTCCCACCAAACCATCACCCTCTAAGACAATGATGACTAGAAGACGGACCAGATCAGCCGGCAGCTCCCCTGATGACAACTCTCCCAAGATTCAAAGACCAAGACTTCACTCTCCCAAAGCCCTAGATGACACCCCCCCTCAGACAAATAAACAACCTCTCCTACCATTCCCCACCATGGACAGCTCTGATGACTATGATACACATGGAAACGATGACAATGACTACCAGGTAGCTGGCAACCGAAAAAAAACTAAGGAAAATGAGAAAGACACCTAACACCACTCACACACAACCTCCTGCAACATCACAAGACAACACTCAAATCGACACACAATCTCTAAAAGAATTTCCCCCACTACACAAATTCAAGGTAATCCTCACTCCCAATCAGACGACGTATACGGCGGTTAAAGATCTTGAACACAAACACCCCAACATACAAATAACAGCCAAACCCAACAAGCGAGGACGTTTAGTATCACATCCAGAAACCAAGAATCAGCAGAAATAACTCAAAAGCAACCAAAAAACTTCCAGTACTTAGACCCCACACAGAAAAACTGAAAAAGGTATCATACTTGATCCCACCCAACATCCCTTCCAGTCGACCCCATCAAGAAGCTCCCAGGAGTAGTACACGCTGAAAGATGCCTAAACAAGGCAAAAGAACCTTCTAAGAAAGTCCTTGTCACTTTCCAAGGCAAAAGGCCCCCTTTCGTAGACATCCCGACATGGGGGAAATACCACACCGAGGTTTTCACGCCTGAACCCTTAAGATGCTTTAAGTGCCAACGATTTGGCCATCACCAGCAGGAGTGCACAGCTAAGCCTATATGCGGTGTTTGCAGTGGGAAACACCCAACAAGTGACTGCATCGACAAGCACAAAAAGAAGGAGGCAACAACAGCCAGATGCCCTACTGCCACAAGGGACACCATGCATGGTACAAGGGCTGCATGGAAAGACTGAAAAGAATATGGAATATGAAAGGATCTCCTCCCCAACACAGAACAAAAACAAAACTTCACACAATACACATCACACTCACATCCACCTACCACACAGCAAGAACCCCAAAGAGATCTCGCCAAACAATGGCAGCACCCAATCCAACAACACACACACACACCACAATCACACAGACCCCAACACTACCAGCAAACAAACACATAAAAACAGGACCACAATCACACACAAAAACCCAACACCACCAGCCACCTACACAGACACAGAAACAGCAAGCAACCAACGAAGCCCCACGCAACAAAAACCGCGACCCCAGACTCACAGAAGGCACACTATACACAAGAGAAACACGCAGGTCCCAAATGCCAGACCCACTTCCTTCTACCCTACTCCACAAAACCAAAAGCCACTTCTCCCCACCCCAGCGCCATTCCTCCAACATGCCCTCTTCTTCCACCCCCCCGTTCATGGAGAGCACACCCGTACCGGTAGTCAGGTTAGTGCCCCAGAGCCCCCACCAACAACATAGCTACAACCTCACACGTGAAGAACTCAGGAGGGAAATAGCAGCGGTAGTATCGCAAGTTCTTCACCACTTACTCCCAGAGCAAACACTTTACTGCAGAGCTCAGGAAAACACTGGTATCATTGATAAACTAAAATGGAGCAGAACAATCAAAACCCAAACAACACCCCAAATGACGAAAACAGCACAACACTCAACCCTAAAATCCTTCAATGGAACATAAACAGTGCCAACACCAAATACGCCACACTGCAATCACAGGTGCTCGTAGAAAAACATGATGTTGTCCTCCTACAGGAAACGCTGTTAGAGAAACCAAACAAATTCTCTTTTCAGGGATACACAGTATACAAAACCCCACACACAAATGAAAACAGAGGTTTAATCCACCTGGTGAAGCAACAATTCCATCAGAGAAAATAAGAAACATAGACTGTGGGGCAAGGCATTGAAACGCTAAGCATCCAGATAAGGCTAGAAAATACCTCACTAGTCATTCACAACATATACAAAGGCCATGACAAAATCCTTGAAGGAGAAAACCTCTTCAGTGCTGCCTCCAGGAGAAAACACTTCTTTGCAGGAGACTTCAATGCGCATCATCCATGCCTACGATCCCAACAACATACAAATGCAGCAGCAGACACATACATCTGCTCCTGGAAGAATGTTTCCTGAAGTGGCACTGCTAAATGACACAAACGAAGCTACTCACCTAACCGAGGAGGTAGACTGGACCTGAAGCTTCGTTATCCCAAAACCTGAAAGAAGAATGTGCATGGGAAAGTGCACCCAATACTAACAGCGACCACTTTGCAACTGAAACAGCAAAATATAACAAAAATTCCCCCTCCACCACCCCCGCCAGCAGGATGGGAGGGACCGACCTGGCAAAATGGCCCACTTTTGAAACCGAATGACTGAGTGGGCAACACAGTACCTCCAAACTCCGGAAAAACCCAAAACATAAACACACTTCAAGAGGACTTTGTGAGTAGCCTGCATAATGCAGCAAACATCTCCATGCCTAAGAAAACTTTTTACCACTAACCAAACCCCCCACAAGGACAGCTGGTACTACACCAAGAATAAAGGAAAATGAACTCAAGAGTAATAGGACAAGAAAACTCTTCAGACGCAATCCCACTGATGAGATTGCACGCTCTCCTAAGAGAAGTTATAAAACCATGCAACACAAACTGCCAAAGAAGTGAAGCAAGAAACCTGGCTTAATGGTGCTCACAGACACCCAGACTTACTCCCATTGCAAAAATGTTCAAATGGTTCAACAAAATATCAGGAAAATCCAAGATAACACCACACCATCCTGACCCTCAAGCTGAAGCAAACAGACTTGCACAGCATTTTGCCGACAGGACCAAATCGGCACACCTACCACAAACCACAAGAGAAATGGCAAGTGGCACTAGACCCGGGAGATGGAGAGTCATTAACACGGCCTGCAACATCCCTGATGATACAGACACTCCATTCACACTAAAGGAACTGGGCAAAGCCCTTCAAAAGGGAACAGACACAGCCCCTGGAGCAGACATGAATCACTATAGCATGCTGAAGAACATGGGAACGGCAGCCAAACAGTTCATTTCTCTCCATATAATCAATAGAACATACACAGAACGCAGTAGACCCACACAATGGAACCAACAAAATACACAGCCGATTCCCAAGCCCAAAGAACCCAACTCCTACAGACCCATCTCTCTCATCAGTTGCACAGAAAAGACTGCAGAGAGAATGGTGCTAAACAGACTGCTATGGAAAACAGGACCTCTCACCATCGCCTATATGCCTACAAAGAGGGCATAGGCACACAGGAATGCCTAGCAGATGTCATGTCCACAATCAACGAAAGGAAGCAATAGTAGTTTTTCTGGACTTAGAAAAAGCTTATGAGCTAGCCAGTGCAGCTGCCATCCTTGAAGCCTTGGCTGACAAGGCGGTAAAGGGCAACCTTTTAGCATGGGCCAAAGGATACACGCAAAACAGAACAGGCTAGAGTCACCTTCCAAGGAGCAAGCTCGGACTTTCTCAGTCTAGAGAATGGAACACCTCAAGGAGGCATACTCAGCCCCTTCCTTTTCAATGTGTTAATGGAAAAATTAGCCACACCACCTACCAATGGAGTTGAAATGTTTCAATTTATGCAGAATGATGTCTGCCTAGTCAGCACAGACAGACACAGATCTCACCAGAACATGCAGAGTGCAATAAACAAATTGAAAATAAATGCAAAGACCTAGGTCTAAAAATCAACACTGCAAAGACAAAAGCAATGGCCATCAAACACAGTCTAGACCCAAATCAATACAGCTCATGGGTGAACCCATTGAATGGGTAAGACAATTTTTGTGTACCTAGGAGTTTAACATAACAAGCAACTCTCCCCACACAAAGAACTGAAATACTCAAGCAGAAAGTCAAATGCAGACACAATGCCATGAGGAGGATCACCTCTCTCACAACACCCCTGGGAGCAGTATATCACGCCCTCAGAACCTTCTACATACAAACAATAAGGTCAACGGTTGAGTATGCCGCACCTGTTCTCACCAGTCTCTCAAGCACAGAGCAAAAGAGCCTTGAAGTAATTCAAAACAATGCCCTGAGACTCATCACAGGTGCTCCAATGTGGACTAACTTATGCATTCTGAGACATGAAACAAAACTACAGTCTCTGACATACAGAATAGACCAGAGAAACACGTCCATCCTGCTAAAACCTAAAAAATGAAAGGAACTGTCCACTAAAAGAGAGATCAAAAAGTGCATTGATCTCCACGAAGATCTAGACCCACCCAAGACATACTCTGGCAACCTTTTAGAAACACGAGAAGAGTAGGCATGCAAAAAGCATGCTGCTGACATCAGAGAAGACTCTCCTCTTGCTGAGTATGTAGAACCAGCACCCTGGAAATCAGAACTCTTCAATATCAACTACACAGTCCTACCGGCAAGCAAAGAAGCATGCACCGTTCAACAGCTGAAACAAGCAGCACAAGATTCAAATAAGGAAAACGACAGCCACAAATGAATACTTTACAGATGGATCAGTAGACCTCAGCATTCCTGCAGCGGCAGCAGGAGTCTACTCAACATCACTAAAAGGGAGCTGGAGGCCTCTCAGATAACGCCTCCACTCTACAGACGGAGCTGATAGCAATCGCTAAAGCGCTAGAAAGAAACTCTCAACACAAAACTAGGAAAACACAAAACTATCCACACCGACTCAAAAAGGGTAGCAATACAAGCCATCACAAAAGGCAAGGCAAAAGAAAATATCAAACTCCTGACAAGTATATGGCAATTGCTAACATCCACCAAATACAGAAACAGACAGATTACTCTCAACTGGATTCCAAGTCACATAGGAATCCAAGGAAATGAGGAAGCAGATCCCTAGCAAAGAGTGGGTTGCACATTAACAACATAGGTATTAAAAATCAGCCACTCACTGACTCAACTTAAAGCAAAGCCATCAGCATCAAAGGAACGAGGAACTCAAGGCAAGAAGAAGAAAGCTCAAAGTCAAGGAAGGAGTCCTGGTTTTTGGAGGTCCTCCTAACACTGGCAAAAGTAGGTATGGTAGGTAACACCACCAGTCTGCAACCACATGACATTCCCAAAGATATGTCAAGAGCACTAGCAGTCATAATTCATCGTCTAAGGCTGGGATACCAATGCACTTGGCAAAAGATAGTAGGCGATCCCAGGCCATGTAAGTACTGCGAAAGAATTCCAGAAGAACCTCTAGAAACACATACCTCTTAGACTGTCCAGAAACGGAGCAACTAAGAGATAGGGTACATAGGAAATGAACGCACAACCACTCAAAATCACAAAGCACATTCTAAACAAACACCCCATGAATAGCAGGTTTCCTATGCTCCTACCCACCACCTAGGTAGGAACAGAACACAACCCTGACTGACAGCACCTGATGCCAAACAATCATGACCACTACCACATCCCAACCTAACCTACATAACATGCAAGACAAAAAAGAAAAACAAAACCTCTTTAACAGAATCATCCCCCATTCACCTCTTGCCTCCTTCATCACCTCCCCTCACGCTCCATCACTATCCATCCACCACACTCACCACCACACAACACACCCAAAGAAAGCGACCGGAAAAGGAACATGTCTCAGAAATTCACGAGCTACTCCTTACTAGCTAACTGTGCCTACAACTCAAACCTTCATTCTTCCAATCTGTTGGTCTCTCCCTACTAGCCAACACTTACTACATCCAGCTTTTCCTACGACTGAAGGGTACCTTAGGGTTTAAAGGGTTTCAACCTTGCCCATCAAATCCTTCATTCAATATCAAATCACCTTCACCACATCATTCATTGATCACCAATAAAGATTGCATATCCTAAGCATCTCCACTATCATACTAATATGAATTACGGGCTGCTCTGTGAGCAAGAGCCCGTGCTGGCACAAGGCCAGCTTAATCTTAAAAACAACAACAACCATTTCAATCAGTTCAAGCTCACCTTTCCTTGAAAATGAACCGATGATACGGTTGGAAACGTTGGAATTCCGTTACGCCCTTAGACTAAGATTTGTTAACCACTTTTGTTATCATATCAATAAATTATTATTTTTAGAAAACATTTCTTTCACCGAGATATGAACATCGGCCAGCTATTAGCAAATATCAGCCCTGATGAGAAGAGAATAATAAGAAGAATTGAAAAGACAATATATAAAATCAATTCCACTGATGCTGCCATCATCTTTAACAAAACATGTTTGAGAGAGGGTCTCCTACCTTCATATATTATTATTATTATTATTATTCATATGGAACAAGCTCACCACAGGGGCCACTGACTTGAAATTTAACCAGTCTTCCAAAGAATGTAGTATTCATTGGAAAATGCGGCATTATTTTAAAAAAATGTACTGCATAAAAGGTAACATTATTTATATTAAGTAATAAAAGTCTACAGTTATATTGTATTAATATGCAAAATTTAAAGCAAAGACTTCGTACACCTGGACGTGTTCCTCCTCAGTGCTTAATTAGGAACACCGGTCAGGTATTCGCAAGTCTTCGTTGTATGTTTCTTGCATATTAAAACAATTCAACGAGAAACGGTTCCACAGTTATTTAAGGATACTATATATATTTAAAAAAATAAATCTCTACAGAGAGCTTTCGGGTATCCGTTGGAGATTGAAAAGGAGAATGGAACAGATTCCCGAAAGCTCTCTGTAGAGATTTATTTTAAAAATGTATTTGTACCCATACATAACTGTGGATTTGTTTCCCCATTTCAAGACTCGTGCTACTACGAGTATTTTTTAAATACAGTTTATTTATATAAATAGTTGTAGATTTAATTACTGAACAGTTTATCACGATATTGTGAATTTGTAAGCTATTATATGCATTATTATTCGCGTTGTTTGTTGGAGTTGGGACTGACTGGAAAACTGATTTTCTAAAGAATTTGGTGTTCGTTAGAAATTCGATATTATTTTGTTAAAAATGTATAAGATTTAACAATGTTTTCATTATTATCCCCGTTACTTGTTTGAGTTTAGAAAAACATTCAAAGCTTCCATGAAATTTTATAAAATTAAGGGTTTCCTTCAAGGAGGGTTTTCTAATACTCTGGGGACAGCATTGGGAAAGATTTCCTGAACAATGAATAAGATTAAGAGTTTCCTTCAAGCAGGGTTTCCTAACACTTTGGGGACAGCAATGGGAAAGACTCTCTGAAAAAGGAATAAAATTAAGGGTTTGCTTCAAGTAGGGTTTCCTAATACTCTAGGGACAGCATTGGGAAAGATTTCCCTGAAAAATTGATAAAATTAAGGGTTTCCTTCAAGTAGGGTTTCCTAATACTGGGGACAGCATTGGGAAAGACTCCTTGAAAAATGAATAAAATTAAGGGTTGACTCCCTGAAAAATGAATAAAATTAAGGGTTTGCTTCATGTAGGGCCTCCTAACACTCTGGGGAAAGCATTGGGAAAGACTCCCTGAAAAATGAATAAAATCAAGGGTATCCTAACACTTGGGGGCAAGCACTGGGAAAGCACCCGACTTACGGGGAAATTGTTAAAGCATCCCTTGAGAGAGTAAGCAAAATTAAGTTTACCTTCAAGTAGGGTTTCCTAACACCCAGGAAAGCAACGGGCAACTACCCGAACTTACCTTCTGCATGTCGCAACTCGGGAAGAGAACCGCCTTCCACTGGGTCTTCCTTGCGAATAAATAGGCAGACGAGACGGTCGTCCATGTAAATATGGAAAAACCTGTTGCTTTCTTGCTATTTTGGGTCAAGAACCCCGAGGAGGAAGACCCACTGATTTTGGGACCGCTAAATTGACCCAGATGCGATGGGAATACCCAGAGTGTGGTATGCAACCGGTCGGGAAAGGTTGGTTCTCTTGTGTCAGGAAGACGAGAAGGAATAAGACGGGGAGGGGCGGCGGCGGCGGGCGGGTGGGTGGGGGGTCGGTGGTTGTGTGGGGCGATCAGATGTTACGGTACTGGGGATTTGTATTTTTTCTGTCTGTTTGGTTTGGTTTTTCATTTTTCCTCTCTCTCTCTCTCTCTCTCTCTCTCTCTCTCTCTCTCTCTCTCTCTCTCTATATATATATATATATATATATATATATATATATATATATATATATATATATATATATATGGTAATGGCAGTATATTGAGAATAATAGCAAGGAAAAATATTAATTAAGTGCAAGATCTTATACTCCTACTAAGTACAATATTATGCCAATACTGAATTGATACCACCAATAAATTGTTTTAAAGAAAAGAGTAAGCATGAATGCTTTTGGCACATCGGATGGTCTAATATATTCTTAAGTAATAAGTAATAATTCAAAGCACACAGTCTTGACTGCCGGTGGCATGGAATAGTGTATGTGTGTATACACAGACACAGACACACACACACACACACACACACATATATATATATATATGTGTGTGTGTGTGTGTGTGTGTGTGTGTCTGTGTCTGTGTATACACACATACACTATTCCACGTCATCGGCACTCAAGACTCGAATTATTAATTATTACTTAAAAACACATTACACTCCGATGTGCCCAAAGCGTTCATGTTTACTCATTTCTATAAAACAATTTATTGGTGGTATTAATTCAGTATTGGCATAATTTTGTACTCAGTAGGAGTATAAGATCTTGCACTTAATTAATATTTTTCATTGCTATTATTCTCAATAATACTGCCATTGCCATTATTATGAATACTGTTTTTCCTACCTCTTCAGCAACTGTGTGGATATTTCCGATTATAATTTTTTATCAAGTTATCTCATGTATCTAGATTGTGTGTGATGTCTCTACTTTGTATATTCCATGCATATGGCCTTGAGCTGAAATAAAATGTATTATTATTATTATTATTATTATTTTTTTTTTTGCTCTATCACAGTCCTCCAATTTGACTGGGTGGTATTTATAGTGTGGGGTTCCGGGTTGCATCCTGCCTCCTTAGGAGTCCATCACTGTCCTTACTATGTGTGCCGTTTCTAGGATCACACTCTTCTGCATGAGTCCTGGAGCTACTTCAGCCTCTAGTTTTTCTAGATTCCTTTTCAGGGACCTTGGGATCGTGCCTAGTGCTCCTATGATTATGGGCACGATTTCCACTGGCATATCCCATATCCTCCTTATTTCTATTTTCAGATCTCTATACTTATCCATTTTTTCCCTCTCTTTCTCTTCAACTCTGGTGTCCCATGGTATTGCGACATCAATGAGTGATACTTTCTTCTTTACTTTGTCAATCAACGTCACGTCTGGTCTGTTTGCACGTATCACCCTATCCGTCCTGATACCATAGTCCCAGAGGATCTTTGCGTGATCGTTTTCTATCACTCCCTCAGGTTGTGCTCGTTCCACTTATTACTGCAAGGTAGCTGATGTTTCTTGCACAGGCTCCAGTGGAGGCTTTTGCCACTGAATCATGCCTCTTTTTGTACTGGTTCTGTGCAAGTGCCGGGCATTCGCTTGCTATGTGGTTTATGGTTTCATTTTTCGTATTGCACTTCCTGCATATGGGAGAGATGTTATTCCGTCTATCGTTTCTTTTTGAACATATCTGGTTCTTAGGGCCTGATCTTGTGCCGCTGTTATCATTCCTTCAGTTTCCTTCTTTAGCTCTCACCTCTGTAGCCATTGCCTTGTGTCATCGCTGGCTAGTTCTTTAGTCTGTCTCATGTATTGTCCGTGCATTGGTTTATTGTGCCAGTCCTCTGTTCTGTCTGTCATTCTCCTGTCTCTGTATATTTGTGGGTCTTCGTCTACTTTTATTAGTCCTTCTTCCCATGCACTCTTTAGCCACTTGTCTTCACTGGTTTTCAGATATTGCCCCAGTGCTCTGTTTTCGATGTTGACGCAGTCCTCTATACTTAGTAGTCCTCTCCCTCCTTTCTTTCGTGTTATGTATAGTCTGTCCGTATTTGCTCTTTGGTGTAGTACTTTGTGTATTGTCATATGTTTCCTGGTTTTCTGATCTATGCTGCGGAGTTCTGCCCTCGTCCATTCCACTATTCCATTATTATTATTATTATTATTATTATTATTATTATTATTATTATTATTATTGTCTATCACAGTCATCCTATTCGACTGTGTGGTTTTACAGTGTGGGGTTCCGGGTTGCATCCTGCTTCCATCACTTTTCTTGCTATGCGCGCTGTTTCCAGGAGCAGACTCTTCTGCATGAGCCCTGGAGCTACTTCAGCATATAATTTTTTCAGGTTCTTTTTCAGGGATCTTGGGATCGTGCCTATTGTCCCTATGGTTATGGTACAATTTCCACTGTCATATCCGACATCCTTCTTATTTCTGTTTTCAGGTCTTGATATTAATCAATTTTTTCTCTCTTTCTCATCTACTCTGGTGCCCCATGGTATTGCGACATCGATGAGTGATATTATTATTATTATTATTATTAGTATATATAATTATTATTATCATTTTTTTTTTTTTTTGGCTCTATCACAGTCCTCCAATTCGACTGGGTGGTATTTATAGTGTGGGGTTCCGGGTTGCATCCTGCCTCCTTAGGAGTCCATCACTTTTCTTACTATGTGTGCCGTTTCTAGGATCACACTCTTCTGCATGAGTCCTGGAGCTACTTCAGCCTCTAGTTTTTCTAGATTCCTTTTCAGGGATCTTGGGATCGTGCCTAGTGCTCCTATGATTATGGGTACGATTTCCACTGGCATATCCCATATCCTTCTTATTTCTATTTTCAGATCTTGATACTTATCCATTTTTCCCTCTCTTTCTCTTCAAACTCTGTGTCCCATGGTATTGCGACATCAATGAGTGATACTTTCTTCTTTACTTTGTCAATACAACGTCACGTCTGGTCTGTTTGCACGTATCACCCTATCCGTTCTGATACCATAGTCCCAGAGGATCTTTGCCTGATCGTTTTCTATCACTCCTTCAGGTTGGTGCTCATACCACTTATTACTGCAAGGTAGCTGATGTTTCTTGCACAGGCTCCAGTGGAGGGCTTTTGCCACTGAATCATGCCTCTTTTTGTACTGGTTCTGTGCAAGTGCCGGGCATTCACTTGCTATGTGGTTTATGGTTTCATTTTTCGTATTGCACTTCCTACATATGGAGAGATGTTATTTCCGTCTATCATACTTTGAACATATCTGGTTTCTTAGGGCCTGATCTTGTGCCGCTGTTATCATTCCTTCAGTTTCCTTCTTTAGCTCTCCCCTCTGTAGCCATTGCCAATTGTCATCGCTGGCTAGTTCTTTAGTCTGTCTCATGTATTGTCCGTGCATTGGTTTGTTGTGCCAGTCCTCTGTTCTTTCTGTCTTTCTCCTGTCTCTGTATATTCCTGGGTCTTCGTCTACTTTTATTAGTCCTTCTTCCCATGCACTCTTTAGCCACTCGTCTTCACTGGTTTTCAGATATTGCCCTAGTGCTCTGTTTTCGATGTTGACGCAGTCCTCTATACTTAGTAGTCCTCTCCCTCCTTTCTTTCGTGTTATGTATAGTCTGTCCGTATTTGCTCTTGGGTGTAGTGCTTTGTGTATTTGTCATTTTGTTTCCTGGTTTTCTGATCTATGCTGCGGAGTTCTGCCTTCGTCCATTCCACTATTCCTGCGCTGTATCTCATTACTGCACTGCACCCATGAGTTTATGCTTTTATCATATTTCCGGCGTTGAGTTTTGACTTGAGTATCGCCTTGAGTCTCTGCATATATTCTTTCCTGATCGTGTCCTTCATCTCTTGGTGTTTTATATCTCCTCCTTCCATTATTCCCAGGTATTTGTATCCTGTCTCATCTATGTGTTTGATGTTGCTCCCATCTGGTAGCTTTATCCCTTCAGTTCTCGTTACTTTGCCTTTTTGTATGTTGACTAAGGCACATTTTTCTATTCCAAACTCCATCCTGATGTCCCCAGATACAATCCTTACAGTCTGGATTAGGGTATCTATTTCCTTGATGCTCTTACCATACAGCTTGATGTCGTCCATGAACATCAGATGGTTGATTTTGTTGCCTCTTTTCTTGAGTTGGTACCCGGCATCCATCTTCTGTAGTACTTTTGTCATGGGAATCATGGCTACTACGAAGAGTAGTGGGGACAGTGAGTCGCCCTGGAAGATCCCTCTCCTGATATTAAACTCTGCTAGTCTTATTCCAGAGCTTGTAAGAAGTATTGTATTCCAGTTGCGCATTGTATTTTTGAGAGGAAGCTGATGGTATTTTCCTCTGCCCCATATATTTTCAGGCATTCTAATTAGCCAGTGTGTGGTATCATGTCGAAGGCTTTCTTATAGTCTATCCATGCCATGCTTAGGTTGGTTTTCCTTCTCCTACTGTTCTTCATTACCATTTGTGCCCCTACACATTCTTCTGCAGCCTTTCTGTTGGTGGGGGATGGTGTTTGTCTCCTCTAGGTAGTTATATAGCCTTTCACTGATGATACCTGTTAGTAACTTCCACATTATTGGTAGGCAGGTGATAGGCCTGTAGTTACTGGCTATATTTCCCTTACTATTGTCTTTTTGTACTAAGGATGTTCTTCCTGTGGTCATCCATTTGGGTGCTTGGTGATTTGAGATACAATGTGGGAGTTGTTCTGCTATTCGTGGGTGTAGGGCCTTGAAGTTTTTGAGCCAGTATCCATGGACTTCATCGGGACCTGGGGCTTTCTTTAGTTGGTGTCTGACTGTGTCTGTCGTGATGTCTGTGAATCTTTGTTTTATTCTCCCTGTTTCTTCTTCCTTGACTTCCTGGAGCCATGTTGCATGTTTGTTGTGTGATACCGGATTGCTCCATATGTTTTCCCAGAGTCTCTTACTTGGTTCGGCTTCAGGAATTTCTGGGTGGTTGTCTTCCCCTCTTAGTTGGCTGTATATCTTTTCTGGTTGGTTCCGAATAGTTTGTTCTGTTGGTATCCCTTATTCCTGTTCATGTACCGTTGGATCTTGTGTGCTTTGGCCTTAAGCCTCTGTTTTACATCTTCTATTGTGTTGTTTAGTCCCCTCTCTTGTACTTTGTATTTCTCGTTGAGTTCCTCCCTTGTTTTCTTGCTTCTTAGCCTTTTTTCTGCCATCTCTTTCAGTTTACTCAAGTCAGATCTCATCACCATGATATTATTATTATAAAGGGACACATGGTTAGTTTTGATGTAGTAGCATTATTCACCAATGTCCCCTTAGATAAAGTATTAGAATTCCTACAGACTAAACATAATGAGGGTATTTTCAATCCAAACATCGAAATAGGCGTCTTCCTTGAGTTGATCAAAATTGTGTGTCAGTGATACTTATTTCACGTTTGAGGGACATGTTTACAAACAGAATATGGAGTAGCTATGGGGTCCTCATTATCACCTATACTCGCTTACATCTATATGGAATATTCGAAACTAATCTAGTTTCCTAATGTGAATGTCCCTAACTTAAAACTGCAAGGATGGTGGAGATACGTGGATGATATTTTTGCTATTCTGCAAGGGGATGGAAATAAAATAGAAACTTTTCTAGATGAGCTCAATAAGTTTGATAACAATATCCAGTTCACTTTAGAGAAAAGTAACAATAATAAACTGCCCTTTTTAGACATACTCATAGAAAGAAAGAAACAGGATATGAATTCAGCACATATAGAAAGCCCACACATACAAACTCATATATTCATTTCTTCTCTTTTCATAGTCATGATATAAAAATAGGGGTTCTAACAGGTTTATTTCTTAGGGCAATGAGAACGTGTGACCCTTGCAAGATAGAGCAAGAAATAAATTACATCGATAAAAGCTTCGATGCATTAGCATACCCGGAATGGTTCAGAAAAAGGGCACTCATCAAGGCCCAAAGCTAGAAAAATATTTTACAGAGCGAATGTAGAGAGTACATGGAATAAAGAAAACAAGAAAATAGTTGCCCTCCCTTTTATGCCTAAAATGAAACAAATCACTTCAAAAATGAAAGAAAGTCAATATAAATTTGTATATACCTTTGATAATACCTTAAAAACAAAGTATGTAAAAATAAATTGGAAGGAGAAGACAGTAATACAGATGATGTAGCGGGGGTATACATAATCAATTGCAATAATTGTGGAGACAGATATGTGGGGGAATCAGGTAGGGGAATAAGGACTAGAGTCCAAGACATAGAAGGGCAGTACAGCTTAAACTCTCAGGGGAGTGCTATAGCTAGACATTGTGGGAAAATGACCATAGGATGGATTTCAAAAACAGTAGGCTTATATACAAAAGCAACAAAATTAGTCACAGGAGGGTAGTAGAAGGTGCGCTTATCAGAGAGATCAAAGTAATTGAAGGAAACAAAGGTTTTACCTCAGAAGCTCCCATAATCCGAGCTTATATTAAAAGAAGCTAAGATTGACCCTGCTGACCTGGAGATTAGGTTTCCTGCCCAACAGACTTACGGTGACCACACCCTTACCACAAGGGTGAATCCCATTGACCATCAGCTCAGGATATCAGAGCGACAAGAGGGGATTGGCAACTCTCAAGATAACCAGAACAGCCATCGCATAAATGACAGCACAACGAGAAGAAGTTCCAGAAGACTGCTGGGGCCTTGACCCAGGCTAACATCCCAACATCTCTTGAGAATGGGCCACAGAAGGGCCTGAAAGTACTCGAGTGTGGAGTAAAACTAAATGTAAATACTTAGAAGTAAACAAGTTACAAATTGAATTTGTGGGTTTCTTTTTCAATTATTATTATTATTATTATTATTATTATTATTATTATTATTATTATTATTATTATTATTATTATTATTATTATTATTATTATTATTATTATTGTCTCTACTGTGTATATATTGGAAAAGTAAATCCACAATAGTATGTCTGTTTGATTTTGTTATTTAAAATATAAAGCAGGTCATCGAAAGCTTTCTGCGTTATATTTTAAATAACAAAATCAAACAGACATACTACTGTGGATTTACCCTTCCATTTTATTGACTCATGCGATTATGAGTATTCTTTGGATTATTATGATTATTATTATTTACGTTAGAACCGCACCTCATTCCGTTTTCTGAAGATTATGGCTAAATCACGACTTCATAGAAAACGAGGTGTTGACGCGTGTCACGGTGGGTTTACTGATCAGAAGAATGACATAAAATCAGTAGCGTTGAAATAATGTCTTCTTGTTACTCGTCAGGACAAGTAAAAGTATTGAACTTACACTTCTTTTTGAGTAATTGGATTTATCGAGAGCCCAGCCTCTTATTTATTTGCGTAATGTATGAAAAGGAGTCTTATTTAGTCGAATAATACTTGGAGTATCTTTTGAGTTTACAGGTCTCTGAGTAATTTGATTTATCAAGAGCAGAGCCTCCAGTGTGTTTACGTTATATATCACAAGGAGGCGAGAGAGGGATATAGAAATGTAAGGATTATCGTAGATATTCGAAGAGAGACGAACGAGAAAAAAGAAATAAGATAGTTGAACAATATTGAGACCGGAGTTGAAACTGGAATAGACTACAGGGTGTCCTCGTAGGGGTGTAGTGCCATCACTGCATCTCACGCGGTGCATTGTAGGCATTACTCAAGGTTCTTTGCAGCGTCCCTTCAGCCCTTTCTGCAACCCCTTTCATTTCTTTGACTGTACCTCCGGTCATATTCTCCTTCCATCTTACTTTCCTCCCTATCCTAGCTTTTGTTTCATAGTGCAACTGTGAGGTGTTCTTCCTGTTACTCCTTTGAAACTTTTTTACTGTTCTCCTGTTAGCGCTGAATGACCTCATAGGTTCCAGCGTTTGCCTTTGGCCTAAATTCCATATTCTGTTTTCTATTCTAGGTTACATGTGTGGTTGAGGCTGAGATTCTAAATCATAAAATAAATATAGACCATGATTAGACACTGTTATGTCACTATAGCTGAAAAAAGGTATTTTGGAGTTATATAAAAACAGGTCAGTTGCACTGTAAGTCTACCTTCCAGATAATGAAAAGTCCAAAAATGTCATCTTTGTATTTTGCAAGAACCTTTTTCGAGATAGCAACAGAATTGCAACGTGATTTATGCATTTATTGTATAGATTTGGAATTAGCATTTGTTATAGTGATACTTAGTGAATTTCTAAAATTGTTAGATAGATTGAAGGCAGAGTGGATTGCTAAAATTGTTAGATAGATTGAAGGCAGAGTATTGCTAAAATTGTTAGGCAGACTGAAGGCAAATGAAATTATTGATAACATTATTCAAGATAGAAATGAACGTTTCGATTATACTGACTACCTTCAGCCTCTGTTCAGTATTCTGTCTTCATGAGATGGCGATGATGGCAGACTACTGTTTAATGAAGCAAATGTATTCGAGGTATAATTCATTCAGCCAGGAATTGGCTAATACGCAGATGTCACTGAGCTTTGGGTTCTGTACTGTAGTAGATGCTCCCCTGAATATGTGTGGGGGTGAAGGCTATAATAGGCATCGGGTTTGCTATGAAACGTATTTATTCAGGGCTGTTTTCGTTTATAGATTAGCAATTAGTTTGAAATCTTCTTTTAAAACTCGAATAATGTTAAGTTTGAAAAACCAGTACACTGAGTTTTCTCTTATGGCTTTAAACATTTTTGTCTTATGGTGTAAATTGTGTATTTTAAAAAGTATTTAAACGGTGTTTAGCTTATGTACATAATCTATTTTAAAAGCTGTGCAAAATAAATGAAAACAATGACCTAAAAGCTCAAAATATAAATTTGATGTCATTCGCATATTTTCATCCGGGAAAAACTAGTGAGTATGCTGTTAATCTTTATCTGTAAACGTTAATACTAACATTTAACATTCTTAACAAAAGTAAAGCGTTAAAGATGAAATTAGCTGTTTCCAGATCACATCTCACATCTGTATGTGCAATTAAGAATGATACCTAGAATTCTAAATGTCAATGAAAAGATATCCGTTTGTGTTTTTTGTAGTGGATGTTAGGATATGGATAGCCACTGTCTTGGGCTTGTTAGCAATTACAGTTTTAGATTTGTAATGGTAAAACTTCATCTTCATAATTTGTATAATTCACATTTGTTTAGCTAAATCTCTGTTGAGACATCAAGAATTCCAAGTGTAGAATCAGATGGTGGGATGGATGCAAATAGAGTAGAATAATCTTCTTAGTCAACCATCATGTTTTCAAGGCCAAGCAATAGTGGGCAAGGAGTATTGTCTTTTGATGAATGCCAAAGATCGTATTCGTCTAGTCAAAATAGTTCTTATCGACAGTTGCACTTTCCGTGTCAGTTAAAAATTCATTGTTTAGGTTGAGTAAGGCTCCCTTAAGTTTGAAAACAAAGGTCCCATGATTAACAGGGCCAAAAGCAGTCAAGACCAACCTGACAGGCATCATGACCAGAACCTAGATATTTCTGAAAATTTTTATTTATTTATTTATTTTTTGAAATGAAGAGAATTTACTCTTAATGTTTGCAAACTCGTCCAGGAAGGAAAGTTAGATTCGTGGGAAAGGTTTTTGTACTATTGCTGATGTGTTCATAGTTCATAAATTAGCTCTGCAAGTAAAGAGGTAGAGAGGTTGCTCTGTATTGAACTGATAGTTTCATTTAGCTGTTCTATTATTCCTCTAGGTTTAGCTCTCTCTCTCTCTCTCTCTCTCTCTCTCTCTCTCTCTCTCTCTCTCTCTCTCTCTCTCTCTCTCTCTCTCTCTCTCTCTCTCTTTCGTTCCATATTGTATGATTTACCTATAGCTTCTCCTTCCCTTCAGTCGATCAGTTGTTAATAATCTTAGTGATTACGTGTTTTTTCGTAAATAAAACACCAAGAAAAAGCTTTTCTGTTTTGTTGTAAATTTTTTTTGGAAGTGCATCACTACACCGAGGTCTTGCGTGACGATTAACTGAACATAGACAGTGATCTCAGGACATTATTAACATTACTGGCCAGTTATTAATTAAATCACTTGTCCAATAATGGCAGTCTCCAGTCCTAGTTGAGTCCAGTGATGGCTGTCTCCTGTTCTAGTTAACAAGTCCAGTAATGGCAGTCTCCTGTTCTTGTTAAGGAGTCCATTGATGACAGTCTCCAGTTACTGTTGAGGGGTCCATAGTGGACAGTCTCCAGTTCTTGTTGAGGAGTCCAGTAAAGACAGTCTCCAGTTCTTGATGAGGAGTCCAGTGATGACTGTCTCCAGTTGTAGTTGACGAGTCCGGTGATGACATTCTCCAGTTCTAGTTGACGATTCACAAATCCATGGGCTAGACATGTCAATAAATCAGTTTTTCTTCTTACGGAAGTGGTTGATGGCACGATACTCAGGGCGGTGACCGAGGAGATTTCTGTCGGGGTAGAAAGGCCTTTGGAACTGGGGCCTGAAGATGTTAAAGCCACCTGGCTGAGGAGACTGAGGGTCGGCCTTCGGACTTGGATACCCCAGACACGGTCCCACTGTGATGCTGAAGATCAGAACACTCAACCAAATCTGCAAAGGAAAGAGTAGGTTACTGAATGGAATAGAATATGAAATTTAGGCCAAAGGCGAAAGTAAAATAGAGAGTAATATAGTTTGTCTGATGTAACAAGAGGAAAACCTCGCAATGGCATTATGAAACAATTGTTAAGAGGGGTGGAAAGTCAGATGGAATAAAGATAATGAGTGGAGGTACATTGAATGAAAGGGTTTGCAGCTAGGGGCCAAAGGGACGCTGCCTACGATGCACCGCATGAGGTGCGCTGAGGGCACCGTCCCCCTATAGGGAAAAGTAGATTATGGTACAGGGTATCATAAAGTTACCCAATTGCTCACTCTAATTGTATTTTCGTAATATGGGATCGTGGCTTCCTTTGCCTGATACATAAAGGAATCTTTTCATTGAGGAAAAATTCCGTTTGCTGTTGGAGCTAAAGTTTTGCATCTTTAGAAATATACACGTGAACTTGGTTAGCTCCTTAAAGTTCGCAGTCTAGCATTGGGAGGTTTTGGTATCCGAAATAATTTCATGAGGCTACGAAAACATTCATTTTTACGCCAAACAGAGCATACTATGATTCATTCAGTAAATTATGCATTGCTTATGGGAAAGCTATTTAGGGTAAAAGTAGAGGGAAAGGGCTATTTCATTGTTGTTTTTTCTGATTTGGTTTAGGAGGACCAACTGTTGGAGACCCAATACACTCAGCGGAAATTGAGCTTCAAAATAAAAAAAGTCCTAGAATACACTGTCAACCGCGAGATATTTGGGGTGTTTGCCTTTATAAAAATGAGGAAAATCGTCGTAGAACCAGCTTGATATTTTAAGGCTTTAGGAAAATTAGGGAAATCGTCGTAGAATACATTAGTAGTGGGGGTGAAAGTTTTGGTTTTAGTAAAATCAATTCATCGTCCTAGAATACACCTTTAACCAGATTAACTCTTTTGGGTCTCCCCCCAAAAATTAAGGAAATCGTCCTAGAATGCGCCTGCAACCAGAATGTAATTTTGAATCTACTAAAAAATTACGGAAATCGTCTTAGAATACTCTACTAACCAGCGTGAAAGTTTGGGGGTTTAGTAAAATGAATTAAATCGTCCTAGACTACTTTTTGAACCAGCGTGTACTCTTGGGGCTTCCAAAAAAAAAAAACCCCCAAAAAAACAAAAAAAAAAAAAGGAAATCGTCCTAGAATAGAATACTAACCAGCGTAAAAGGTTTAGGGTTTTATTGAAATGAATTGAATCGTCCTAGAATACTTTTGCAACCAGAGTGAAATTTTAGGACTAGAAAAATCAGGGATATCGTCTTAGAATACATCAATAAACGTCTCGAAATATTGGTGTTTAAAAAAAACTGACATTTACAAGCCACAGTAGTGTTAAAAATTACTAGGAGAGACTTTCGGATACTGCTCCGTATTCCTCTCCAGTCCTACTGAATAGGGATACGGAGCAGTATCCGAAAGTCTCTCTTAGTAAAAGTCTCTCCTAGTAATTTTTAGAATTGTACAAAAATATATTTTTAACACTACTGTGACTAATTGTCATTATTATAGCCTCATTACGGAGGTTCCTTAGTTCATTAGAATACACTGCTAGACTGCGTGAAAGTGTTGAGCTTTAGGAGAGAATTAAGGAAATCAGCTTAGAATACACTGTTAACCAGCGTGACATTGTAGGACTTTTGAAATATGAAGGGAATAAAATAACCAGCCAGAAAAAACCCTAGAAATTTAGAGTATATATACACATGCACTGAGGACCCACCTTTCTCATGGTGAAAAGTTATATTACAAAGACTTGGGAGATCCTTCTTCCAGCCAGTCCTCTTTGCAAATGGAGATCCTCCTCCCAGCAAGATTTTCTCGCAAATATGCTGATGCAGTCGCTTTGCAGAATGTTTTTATACAGTTGCCAGGCGTGATTCGCTTCCTCAGGCAGGAAAGAGAGAGAAAGAGGTCGCGGTTTACGACATCGCTGATTATAATTCAGCGCTTGCAGATGCGATTCAGTTGAAGAGTTGACACTAAGAGAATCTGTAGGAAGACAAAATGTTGACCTCAAAATGTTGACCATAGGATTATGACTATTAATCGCTAAATTAGAGTTTGTTTTACGTTTATTCAAAGCATCATTGATGAGCTAACAATAGCTGTCTTTTTTAGAATAGTAGAATAATAACTTTTTAACTTTGTTTGTTTTAGTGTCTTTTGTCTGGTGTTTTAGTTAAGCTCGACAATAGTTGATTAAACTCCCACTTCATTGTTTTATTTGCTGTAATTTTGTCGAATTATGTGCTATTACATGGATTCCATTGTTTTAAATATTGTCTAACTTTATATGTTAGTGTGTGTGCTTTTGTTTTGATTTCGTTGTTTTAAATATCTAAGTTTATATGTATTAATGTCTGTGCTTTATATTGATTTTACCTGTATTGACGTTTTTATGTAGCCAACCATATAAGTTACTACAGCTTCGGCGGCTTTACTGGAATTGTGTATAGAATTGTATTACATAAATAGAAAACGAAACTAAACTAAACAATATCCTAGTTTTTTATTAACATACAAGGTTTCTTCCCTCACCTTCTCCCCCAAACATCCTGTTTCATTGTAAAAGATCTACTGACTGTTATAAATAAGGTGATTTGTCGTCTTTTTAGCGCCCGTCGACCCACCCTAGGAATATTTCGAAAAACTGAACAATTTTGAAAATGTTACGCCTTGGGTCAGTGAACTTTGCTGTGGTTGTCCACCATAAGTGTATATACGAATGTAAGCGTTCTCTATGGCCATACTTTCATCAATGCAATTTCTGTTGAAATAATATTTTGCACAAACTTAAGAACAGGTATCATTCATGAGGTAGAAAATATACAAAGATATCATTAAATGAATTTTATTATTATTCCCCACGATAAAAACCTCAATTTAGTTCCTCTTTGGACAAGTTGGTTAGCTATATGCTCGATTACCGATCTCAAGGTCCAAGTTCGATTCCCCGCTCTGCCAACAAGGAATCAAAGGAATTTATTTCTGGTGATAGAAATTCATATCTCGATGTGGTTCGTATCCCACAATAAGTAACCAATTGGTTCTTAGCAACGTGAAAATATCTAATCCTTCGAGTCAGCCTCAGGAGAGCTCTTAATCAGTTCATCGGTCTCGTAAAACTAAGACATACTTAACTTTAACTTGTATTTTAAAAATAAAACTGGCCCGTAGCGCATTGTGCTGTCAGTGCACCTCACTCGGTGCGCTCTAGGCATTACTTAAGGTAGGTTTTCTGCAGCATCCCTTCGCCCCCTAGCTGCAACGCCTTTCATTCATTTTACTGTAGCTCCATTCGCATTCTCTTTATTCCATTTTACTTTTCACCCTCTCCTAACAATGGTTCCAACATTATTTTCAGCGCTTAAGACCTCATAAGTCCTGGCACTTGTCCTTTGGCCTAAGGTTTATATTCCGAAAAGGAAAACTGAAATCGTAACCATATGATTAGAAACGAAGTGTTAATTCAGAAACCCAAGAGGTTTGTGAATGCTGTTGTGAACAAAGCGTGATCCGACATCCAGCTTACTTGGGGCACATGCTAAAATCTATGGTCAAATAGAGCGTTGTTTCACCAACGAAAATTAAAATAAATACGTTATGTTTTTTTAGAAATAATTGTTCTGTACTGT
>NC_061108.1:476753-489253 GCF_015104395.2 Macrobrachium nipponense
CTCATCCTTATTGGTGATGGTGGAGGTCCCCTCGAAGGGCGTGCTACCAGGTCGTCCTCAGGGCGAGAGCTTGAGCTGCGATCACCCTCAGGGTTACTAGGGACGTCCTCAGGATGAGAGCTAATGCTTCTATCATCCTCAGGATCCCTCTGGTGCGATGGTCGTTGTGGGGCGGTGTCTGCTGCTCTCCTGACGGCGGTGGGGAGGAGGAAGGTCTCCTGTGTGATGTTCAAACTGGGCTTCTCCCTCCCGATGTGCAGCGCTTCTAAGATTCACCAATAAGGATGAGGCTCCGCCCACGAAGAGGACAGCCAACCAGCAACGGGCCCCCTGATGACATCGCTCGTGACGTCACAGGTATTGCCCAATGAAAAGTGAGGTACCTGTTTCTTCAAGCCAACCGAATGCAATAAATAGCGTGAATACATCTGACACAGACCATTGCACTCAGCGATCCCGTCCCGAAGATGGCCAAACGAGGTGGCCGAAACATGTAGACGCCTTGAAAACCAGAAAAGAAGAAATAACATGAAATACCGAATAGACCCCTGACGACTACGGCCTGTTCCCGACCTACGTAACCCACCTGTATACCTGTTGACGACCCCAGCCTGTCCCTGATAACCAGTTTTGCTTTTGATAACACCAGCCCGCCCGAAATTTCCGTTGACGACCTACAGCACGATGAACATTGGACAGCTGCTTTATAATACCAGCGTGCCAGAGGGGAAAATCATAAGGAGAATTGAAAGAATATTGTACAAAATCAATTCTGTGAATTCTGCCATTATTTTTAATAAAACTTGTTTGAAAGAAGGTCTGTTTCCAGCGTACAATAATAATAATAATAATAATAATAATAATAATGATAATAATAATAATAATAATTAAATGTGTTTTCTAGATTTAAGTTAAAGTTTCACGTACTTTTTGTACTTAACATCACACTGAAAGAAAAAGCTCTTTTAAATAGCTATTACTTCGGAGGTCTGATTTAGGTTATTCGTGGAATAGGAGACTGCTGTTATTATTATTATTATATTATTATTATTATTATTATGATTCAGTAGATGAAACCTATTCATATGGAACCAGCCCACCAAAATTCAAACTTCCATAGGATATGTTGGTGTTCATTAGGAAGAAGTAAGACGAGGTAAAGGAAAATACAGAGAGAAGAGATCCCTCTTATTATTAATAAAGACTTCTGGCGTATTGATTATCTAGTCAGTAATGTTGATGGTGTTGTACTGAGAACATTGTTGATGTTTAGTGTACAACTGTGGAGTAACTCACTTCAGTAATGTACAATGAAAAGTTCCTTAAAAAATAAACAGTTGAACTATTTTGAATTTTTATTTCCAAGATAAAACACTCAGACACTAATATGATCGACTGACGGCTTGAAGGAAAGAAGAAACTGGGGTAGACAGTCAATTATATATTGGAAGTATGAAGAGAGAGAGAGAGAGTGGGTTTTTCGATTCTCGTTTGTCAATTGATGGTGAAAAATAAGCAAACTTCCTTCTTCCATTTATTGATTTTTCGCGACAGCTGTTTCGCCTTTTATGGCATTATCAAGCGACTACTGACTTACAATCTGGCCTTCCGACGTACTATTCATATCATCATGTGGGGAAATTGAAGTCATGTATAGTATATATATATATTATATATATATATATATATATATATATTATATATATATATATAAAAACATATATATATATATATATATATATATATATATATATATATATATATTAGGTGGTTTCAGAGAAAATCAAGAGTGGACTGACATAACTTCTATTCTGTTATACACATAGTTGGTAGGATCAACAGTGTCCAATCCATTATTCATAATAACTTGCAACAGAATTGCTCGCTTGTAAGATTTAACTTTGACTGAATTCGACGATAAGCTTAAGACTTCATATTCCGGGTTATACCTTTTATAATTTGTACCTATAGGTAAGACATATGTTTTCCCGTAGATCGATTGAAATCAGTCTGTCTACAAGATAACATACGTATGTGATTTTATGTCGTTGAAAAAGGCATCGCCAAAAAAGGCGTGATCCGACCTCCAGCTTTCTCGAGACGCGTGGAAGATTTAAAACGTGCTAAAATCTATGGTCAAATAGAGCCTTGTTTCACCAGCGAAAATTAAAATACACATGTAATATTTTATTAGAAATAATTTTTCTGTACTGCTTAACATTATATATTTTTTTACATTTTCATTCTAATAAATAATTCATAAATAACCTATCCTAAGATTCCTGTATCTGCAACTCAGCGCGAAACGCCTTTTCCAGACCTTTTTAGGGTCTTCCAAAGACCTTTCCTACACCCCAACAAGAACAACAACAACAAAAACTAGTTTGTAGGCTTATTCCCCGAGAAAGCGAAAATAAGAAATCTGTATAACTATTTGAAACAGGAGAGGAATTTATTGTTGATTTGATTTATCACGATTCTGTTTGCAATACTTCGTTCTGTAAGAAGTTAATTTCAGGAGATTGTGTATTAATTATTTAAATTCATTTTCTCCACAACTACAGGGGGAGATCTGTAATGAGCTGATAAATTATTTAACCTGTAATTCGCGTGTTCTGTTATTTTTGTAGTTAAAGATTCTCTCTCTCTCTCTCTCTCTCTCTCTCTCTCTCTATCTCTCTCTCTCTCTCTCTCTTATGTCATTCATGGTTAGCGTGAATTTGATTGATCGTAATGTCCCTTTTTCACTCTTTCAACGTAGATTCATATATAGTCTTTCATTCTTTGAGCTCTCTCTCTCTCTCTCTCTCTCTCTCTCTCTCTGGTTTTTCCTGTTCATTAATTGCCAGTGTGATTCATTTATAGATCTCTCTCTCTCTCTCTCTCTCTCTCTCTCTCTCTCTCTCTCTCTCTCTCTCTCGTTAATTCAGCTATATATTGTACTGTGTTCTGAATTGATTACTTTCGTACTTTTTGATTGTCAATTGCTGAGTTCTTACAGTGTTCAAGTGTATTGTTTTTGGTGGTGGTTGGGGAGGGGGGTTGAGGGAGAGTAAAAAGAAAAAACATAAAGAAAAGTATTTTTGTTAATTTTTCTTTTTTATGGAAATTTTTTTTATGTACATTACCTAGTTTGATTGTTTCGTTGTGGTACAGTGTTCTCAGTGTAATTTTCAGTATAACACTAACATTCCTGACCAGAATGACCATTAGTGACGGTCTCCGACTCCATACATCAACAAACTCAGTCTTTAGGAGTATTAGCAAATTCATAAGCCTTCACCTCGGGTTGCTCCTGAATATAGAAACATCTCCTGACCATATATAACAATTTTATAGCAATTACATAGCAATTAACAGGTCACACATTCATAAGAAAATGTCACTGAGAATTTTTGCAAAGACGCGATCAAGTTCAAAGTCGGGGCATGAGAATGCAATTGAATTTTTTGGCTAATTCCAACCGCCTTGCTTTCACCTCGGCAGCGGTGCGGTGTCCGAATATGTTGCCTAAAAACGAGCCGGACCCACTGCCTCCTTTCTGTCCTCCTGAAGAGTCAGCGAAGCCGCCGTTGAATGCATTCCCGCCCTTCTGTCCACCGAAGGCGTTCCCGAAGCCGGAGCTGAAAGCATTCCCGCCTTTTTGTCCACCGAAGGCGTTCCCAAAGCCGGAGCCGAAAGCATTCCCGCCTTCCTGTACTCCAAAGGCGTTCCCGAAGCCTGAGCTGAAAGCATTCCCACCTTTTTGTCCACCGAAAGCGTTCCCGAAGCCGGAGCCGAATGCGTTCCCGCCTTTTTGTCCACCGAAGGCGTTCCCGAAGCCGGAGCCGAAAGCATTCCCGCCTTCCTGGCCTCCAAAGGCGTTCCCGAAGCCTGAGCTGAAAGCATTCCCACCTTTTTGTCCACCGAAGGCGTTCCCGAAGCCGGAGCCGAATGCGTTCCCGCCTTTTTGTCCACCGAAGGCGTTCCCGAAGCCGGAGCCGAAAGCATTCCCGCCTTCCTGGCCTCCAAAGGCGTTCCCGAAGCCAGAGCCGAACGCATTCTCTCCTTCAAAGAAGGCAGCATTCGGACGCGGGGAAGAAAGAGACAGTTCCATCGAGATGCTGAAGGTGAGGAAAATCGAGATCTGAAAGAATTGAGTTGATTAGGGAAGAAGAAACCAATGCTGATATCGAACTCTGTTGAAGTCTTCATATGTTAGTGTTTACAGTGAGAGCTATCGAAGTTGAATAAGAGTGCTTATATATAAACAAATATAATATATCTTTCTTGCGATATAGCATGAGATGTAAAGACTTGGAAGGATAAATATCTGTGTGTATATAATGTGAGTATATATATAGTATATATATATATATATATATATATATATATATATATATTCGTATATATATATATATATATATATATGTATATATATACATACATACATATATGTATATATACACACACATATATATATATATATATATCATATTAATATATATTATATATATATACATACATACTCCATTGTCTCACTTATTCCTTCGTGGATTTTGCATTTATGTATACATATTCATCACGTTCCAAAATTTCGTAATTTCAGTTATACATATACATCCATGCATGCATATATATATATATATATATATATATATATATATATATATATGTATATATATATATATGTATATATATGTATATATATATATATATATATATATATATACATATATATATATATATATAATATATATATATATATATATATAATGACTCCTTTATTGCTCCACTTATTTCTAGACTTTATCGTTAATTATTTTGCAGTGCTTGATGAAAAGGAGTTCATCCATGATACGTGTTATATTGTAAACTTTTGCCTAATTACTGCATGAATGATAATATTTTTATATTCAGTAATTCAGGCAGTTATAACCAACTTAATTTTTTTACTTCTTGAAAGATAAAACTCAGCGTCAGTGATCATTATTTGTACTAGTAAAAGAGAGCAGATTTTGTTAAAAGGGCCCATGTTTTTTTCATTCATTATAGGCAAAAGAGTCTTCAAAGAACGATTTTGTTTTTAGATAGATTAAAAAATAAGTTTAAAGGAATAAACACTTAGAGGGTTTTGAATAACAACATTGGCAGTCTTTTGTTCAGTATGTTTAAAAACACAAAAGGCGGACTGGGCCAGTGCTTTTGGGTTTTACCGTATATGCATATCCGGTTGCAGATTAACATACTCTACATTCATTCGTATGAAATAGCGTCCCATACCTTTCATTTTGACTATGACATACATAAAGGCTTTTCTGGTGATAGAAGTTCACTCTCGACGTGGTTCGGAAGTCACGTAAAGCTTGGTCCCGTTGCTGAATAACTTGCTCCATGCAACGTTAAAACACCATACAAACAAACATAAAGACTTCTTTATATTCTTTACATGTTCCGTGCAAAGACATTTCCTTTAGTGCCGTATGTTACCTGAGGTCCCTGTACTTCTTTTGATAAGATAGTCGAGGGTTTGGTTGGATTAACCACCGGACTTCCAAGAGCTTAAAAGTGCAAGGAACTCGTACGTGCAGTGTCCTTTGGTATGTGAAGGGTATTATCACCTCATCTTGTCAAGCGGTATTACGAAGTTGCGAAAAACCAGATTATTGATTTATTCGCCAAGCAATTCTTTCGATGGTAATGTATCAATGAATAATTATTGTGTCATCTCGCCAATCTTTTCAGTGGTTGGGGAGCGTCTGTTTATTTGTTTTGTTCAAGGCTTGTTGTGGTCTGAGTAATATAAGTTTGAAGTGGTCCATAACCTTATGGTTATTTGGGTAGAAATATTATGACATAAAACACATCATACTTATTTTTTTTAAACCGCTCGTCTGTTACTTTTTCGAGAGATGCGTCAGTACTTTTCAAACTAATTATTCATATAAAGGCCTTATTTTCATTGATTCTTGAATCTCAGGGGGAGAGAAAGTTTTTTTTTCCAAAGCAGAATATTATCAGATCTATCGACTTAGAAAGATTTGGTTAAAATTCAAGCTTATGTGTAAAGTCAATGTCTCGGTGAATTAGAAATCTTCTGTATGAACTGACATTGATGCAAATTTCACTTATGATTCAAAAGTAGGGCTGTATAAAAATAAATACATAATCGACGGGAAAGTCTGTATTTAATTGTTTTCGTTGCTAATATGAATATAGAAACTCGCCTGGAAGTGATCTAATATGCTCAAAGAAATGAAAGAAATCGTCCTTGAGCACTAGAGATTATTAATAAGCAATAATTGAGGTTATGGTTTATAGACAAGAAATGTTTGAGGTTATGGAAAAGCAATACTTGAGGTTATGGAGAGACAATGCTTGAGGTTATGCAGAAGCAGTACTTGAGGTTATGGAGAAGTAATACTCGAGGTTATGGACAAGCAACACTCGAGGTAATGGAGAACCAATACTCACCTTCCTCATGATGAAAAAGTGTAAGGACTTGGGAGAACAGAGAACCGTCTCCCAGCCAGTGTCCCTCGCAAATAAGTAAATATATTTGCAGTGGGGAATATATATATAGGCCAACCAGTCCCCAAACGTAATCTACTTTCATCTGAAAGTGGAGAGAGGTACAGGACACGAACTGTGTCATCCATTATTACAAATCAGCGCTTGGAGGTAGCCATTTACGATCAAAAGATGATGTTTAGAAAATAGGCTAAATATTACATGGCATCTAAATGAGGACGGTGACAGTTGTTGATGACCCTATGAATCTACAACTTTTTAGGGTAGACAGCTCCACATATGAGCTGTTTACCCTGATAGGTTGTGGATTAAGAGAGAAACCAACAGCAGCCACTTCCACCTTCATTTAAAGGCTAGATCAATCCTGAGTTTCAACAGAGGAAGGCTTCCACAACATCAGCCTCTTTCTGTATCCATAGTAGATCATATTCGTTTATCTCGTGAGGCCAATTCTGATATGTGGTACAGTTACTCAAGCACTCTCATTATCTATCTGTCTATATAGATAGATAGATAGATAGATAGATAGATAGATAGATAGATAGATAGATAGATAGATAGATAGGTATCAATAGAAGGATCCATAGTAATATTCTTGTTTAGAGAGAGGAAATGTATTTATAGAAATATTAACAGAGCTGAAAGCTTTCGTCCATCCTTCTGTGGTGATCGAGTACACAGAAGGATGGATGAAAAGCTTAAGCTCTATCGTAAATATTCCTAGAAATACATTTCGTATTGCTGAGCAAGAGTATTACTGTGGATCGTTCTATTGATTTCATATATATATATACATTCATCTACTTTTTCATAAATGCAAAGCCTTTGCCACAAATAGCCACCTCCAGACTTTTCATCTTTGAACCATCATTTATCCTCATTACCTAATACCTACACACTTTCACTCTATTCGTAGACACTACTAACTGCTCCCAAATGAATTATCATCTACTCCCTTGCACGCATCTATAGCACCTCTTATCATAAGCGATCTCAGTGGCCTTGAATATTATTTACTGCCTTTCACTTTTGTCCGAGACGTTATTTCGTAATATGTCTACATCCACAAGCCTCATGCGTGGTTAGATTAACACTTCTTCTCTTAGAATTTCATTGCAAATTCTACTTTTCTATTTAAGATAAAGGTAGTGGAGGGTTTTATCATTACGAGTATAATGCTCCATATATTGTACATTAAGCATTACTGAAGGTTCTTTGCAGTGTCCCTTCGGTCCGTAGCTACAACCTCTTTCATTCCTTTTACTGTACCTCCATTCATATGATCTCGCCTTCCATCTCGCTGTCCACCCTCTCCTAAAATATTTCTTAGTGCAACTGCTTTGAGGTTTTCCTCCTGTTAACCTTTCAGACCTACCTACTCTCAGTTTTCTTTCCAGCGCTGAGAGACCTCATAGGTCAGAATTCTATACTCCATTCCATTCTTTGTGGTTGAGGTTTTATATACTTAAAATAGAAAGGGGAAAATATAGCCACACGAACACTCCTTATCACGGACTCATCCAAATTTACTAGTCAAACAGGATTTATTATATTTAAAAAACGCCGTGACTTTTTCGTTGAGAAATCTAAGCATCTTTACATGTTTTTATAAATAATCTTCACATCTGACAAGACTTGGGTCAAAAAATACGAGACTGGGTCAAGATGTTTATTTGTATTTCAGGCCTTTAATTTCCAGTTCCTTACATTCCCAAATTAGCCTCTTTTTAGCATTTACAGTTAGATAAACCTTTAATTTAGTAAACCTTTCCTTTTAAGCATTTACAGTTTGATAAACCTTAAATTTTATGCAATTACAGTTTGATAAATCTTTCCTTTTAGGCATTAATAATTTTTTAAGCATTTACAGTTGATATACCTTTCGTTTAAGCCTTAAAAACTTTTTTAAGCATTTAAAGTTTGATAAACCTTTCCTTAAGCATTGACATTTGTTTAAGTATTTGCAGTTTGAAACATCTTTCATGAAGCATTAACAGTTAAATAAACCATTTCTTTCATAAACCTTTCCTTTAATTAGCAGTTTAATAAACCATTCATTTTTAAGCATTAAGTAATTTGATAAACCCTCCTCTTGAGCAGTAACAGTTTAATAAGCCTTTCCTTAAATAAACCTTCCCATGTCCGTTTAGTAAAACCAAGTTATTCAGTAGTTAAGTGAAGGTTGTCGAGTCTTAAACCCATAGGAAAATATCGCTAAAAAAATAAACTGTAATCCTTTTCGAATCGTCCGTAACCTCAGCTGACCTCAATGTCAGGGGAAATGATTGTGAAGGTGAACGTGGGGAGGTCGAAAACCGGGGTATCTGTTGAAGAAGAAAGGCCGTCGATATGGGAAGCCCCCATAACCGTAGCCGTAGGGATATCTGTGTCTGAATCCTCCGTAAAAGTTGCCGCCGAAGCCAAAGCCACCGAACTGAGGGTCGGCGTTCGGATGCGGGTGTGCTAGGCACGACACGGCTACGATGCTCAAGATCAGGAAAGTGTAAATCTGGTAGAGAGGAGAAACGTCAAATTATTATATAGTACATGTGGAGTTTATTGTACAAATCATGAAATATTAAGTGGAGTTTATTGTGCAAATGATGAAATATTAAGTGGCGTTTATTGTGCAAATGATGAAATATTATGTGGAGTTTATTGTGCAAATGATACGATATTGTGCAAATTAGATATTAATTGGAGTTTTTGTTATGAATGATAAGATATCAAGTGGAGATTATTGTACAAATTATCGTGTATTAAGTGGAGTTTATTGTGCAAATGTTAAGATATTAAGTTGAGTTTATTGTGCAAATGTTAAGATATTAAGTTGAGTTTATTGTGCAAATGGTAAGATATTAAGTTGAGTTTATTATACAAATTCGATATTATATGGAGTTTATTGTGCAAATAATAAGATATGAAGGGGAGTTTATCATGCAAATTA
The DNA here is from genome assembly GCF_015104395.2 of Macrobrachium nipponense. Taxonomy (NCBI): domain Eukaryota; kingdom Metazoa; phylum Arthropoda; class Malacostraca; order Decapoda; family Palaemonidae; genus Macrobrachium; species Macrobrachium nipponense. The sequence goes on from NC_061108.1 coordinate 486,211, forward strand.
TTAGTATATATATTAAGTGGACTTTCTTGTACAAATGATGGAATATTAAGTGGAGTTTATTGTGCATGTTATAAGATGTCAAGTGGAGTTTATTGTGCAAATTATAAGATATTAAGTGGAGTTTTTGGTAGGAATTATAAGATAGCAAGTGGAGTTTAATGTACAAATTATTATACATTAAGTGGAGTTTATTGTACAAATTAGATGTTATGTGGATTTTATTGTGCAAATGTTAAGATATTAAGTGGAATTTATTGTGCAAATGTTGAGATATTAAGTTGAGTTTATTGTGCAAATGTTAAGATATTAAATTGAGTTTATTATACAAATTAGATATTATGTGGAGTTTATTGTGCAAATGATAAGATATGAAGTGAGTTTATTATGCAAATAATAGTATATATATCAAGTGGACTTTATTGTACAAATGATGGAATATTGAGTGGAGTTTATTGTACAAATGATGGAATATTAAGTGAAGTTTACTGTACAAATGATAAGACATTACGTGGAGTTTACTGTGTACCTCCCGCGATGCACTGTAGGCATTACTTAAGGTTCGTTGCAGCTTCCTTTCGGCCCCTAGCTGCAACCCCTTTCATTCCTTTTATTGTACCTCCCTTTGTATGCTCTTTCTTCTATCTTACTCTCGACCATCTCCTAACAGGTTTTCCTCTAGTTACACCTTTCAAACCCTTCTACTCTCTATTTCTGTTTCAGCGCTGAATGACCTCAGCAGCATAGGCCCCAGACATTGGCCTCTGGCCTAAATTTTGTATTCCATTTCATTCCATTTTTTGTGAAGTTTGATGTCTTAGTGTTACTTTTATTGATCATAATGCGTTTGTCTGTGATGAGACTGATGCCCCCCCCCAAAAAAAAAAAAAAATCCTCTGAAGCTTATACAAAACCTTTGCTGCCTTTTGTAGAGGAGTTATTTTTAGGAACACAAAAGAGAACCCGTCCAATGCTGCCAGTTCTTGTTTTCTTTTATATATTTAATCCGCAAAAAGGACATTTGAGTTAAATTTTACCCCTGAAATCAGTCAATATCTTGGTTAGACGAATGTTTTATAAATATGGTAGTAAGTGTCTTTATTGAAAAAAAAGCAGACTTGCACGACAGTAGCTAGAGTGAGTAAGCAATCTTTTATTGATGTGAGACGAGAAAATGCGTAATTTTATAGTTGTCATTGGTGATTTTGACAAGATAGCTCATCTGGAAGCGACCCAGTTAACTAGACGAAGTTCTAGCCTTTAGAAAAATTAAGGAAATCGTTCAGAAAAGCACTGTTTCTGTGGTTATACAAAAGCACCAACTTACCTTCCTCATAATGAAAAGACAAGAGTATTGGACGATCGACGATCCCTCTTCCAGCTAATCTTCCTGGCAAATATGTTGATCATTTGGACTGCGGATTGTTTATATACACCGACCTGTAGCCAGACGTGATTCATTATTATGAGGAAGTGGAAATGCAGAGGGCATTAATAACAGCATCGATTATCACTGATCAGCAGTTAGAGGTAACCAGTTAAAGTGTCCTTCTAGCAGGAGAAAAATGTAGAGCCGTAGTTCCCATTTGGGGCTATTTTGATTTTTAAGGGTGGGCAATTCCAGAATGTTCAAACCAAGTTAATTGCCTCTTAGGCTTCCTCCACGTGAATATAAGAATTATATATCCACACATAAATATAATGATTATATATCACCACTGGGGGCATCAGGATTTTAGATGCGATTAGGTGGTGCATGGCCAAAAAAAAATGGTTTGGAGCCACTGATATAGAAGAAAGACACAATGTGGTCCGGAAGATTGTTAAGTGTGTCTCTAGAACTGGAATTTATATATCCAAGTGTAAACTGTCTTCCAGATGAATTTTAGACTGAGAGAGAAACCACTGAAATAATAAATCAGTTAGAAGACTGTATAAATATGTCTCTAAAGAAAGAACTTATGTATCTGTTGTGTCAAGTGAGATTTCGATTCAAAGAGGAATCACTGACAAACTAAAACAGCCATGAAATTCAAGTGCAAAACACTTCCACAACTTCAGTCACTTTCTGTATCTGTACAGAGGATGACACTTTTCATGTATGGTACCGTTGATTTGTAATTTTCCATGTTATTTAGAGTTTCTTGTGATATACGACCCTTCCTTTCATCAATTATTTCTACCCATTAGATCAAACAAGACTACTTTTTAGTTCTCTCGCCTTTCACAGCATTTGTTCCAAATTCCGTGCACTTTTCAATCAGTTATTTTCACCAGTCTTTCCACAACCTCAGATTTTTGTCACACACCCACAATTACCTTTTACGTTTTTGTCAAGAAAAATATTGAGATGGCTGTTTGTCTGTCCGTCCGCACTTTTTCCTCTCCGCCCTCAGATCTTAAAAACTACTGAGGCTAGAGGGATGCAAATTGGTATGCTAATCACCCACCCTCCAATCATCAAATATACCAAATTGCAGCCCTGTAGCCTCTGTAGTTTTTATTTTTATCTAAGGTTAAAGTTAGTCGTAATCATGCGGCTGGCAACGCTATAGGTGCCAATAACACAGGCCATTAACGGGTATAGTTTCATGTGCTCATAAAGCATTATACCGAGACCACCCAAAGCGGCAGTACAGAAAACTCGATTGCTACGTGGATCATTTTGTTTTTTGTCCCTCTTTCCTGTTAGTATATATACATACATGTATAAATATACATAAGTATATTTGTATATGATATATTTATATTTGCATTCTTTTTGTGGTCCGCGATTGAAAGCGGGTTGTTCAGTTTGTGAGCCAGTCGCAGTACAATATAGTTGAGAGAGAGAGAGAGAGAGAGAGAGAGAGAGAGGGAGAAGAGAGAGAGAGAGTGTGTGTTAACTGCCATTGAAATCAAACTAATTCATAAACTATGAACAGTGATTATATTTTCCTTTGTCCAACTAAGTTCATCGAAAAGTAAAAAAACAAAAACAAAAAACTGGATAAATGTATTCAATGTCACACTCAATACTCCATAAACAACAAGAAGATGAATAAAC
>NC_061108.1:494253-496421 GCF_015104395.2 Macrobrachium nipponense
CCTCAGTGGATATGCCCGTGAACTTGAGGAGCCACGAAGTGCGTATGCCCATAATGGTGGTAATGGGGCAGGTGGCCACCTGCATGCTGGTGAATGTAGGACTGGGAATACCCGAAATCAGATGGGTAGTACCCGAAGTCGCCGTCTATGTGGCTTGGGTCAGGGTATGGGTAGGCCAGGCATGATGCTACCAAGATGCTGAGGATCAGGGTCAAAAGAATCTGTGAAGGAAATAAGAACACACGTTAGTAACTGTGGCTGTAAGTCGTTTTCCCTTCGTTGGGATCGATTGCGGGCACCCATGTTATTATGTCAAGGTTATGTGTATGTGTGTGTGTGTGTGCGTGTATTTGTGTAGGCTTATGTTTGAGTGTAGATTCTGTGAAAGAAGTAAGGAAACACATTAATGATGATTGTACTTACTAACACTTTCAGGAAATGGGTCTCTGTTAGTCGTTGTACCCTCGCTGGGATCGATTGCGAGGACCCATGTTGTTATGGCAAGGTTGTGTGTGTGTGTGTGTGTGTGTGTGTGTGTGTGTGTAGAATTTGTGAAAGAAGTAAGGAAACACGTTAATGGTGATTATACTTACTAACACTTTCAGGAAATGGTTGTGTGCTTGTGAGATCGTATGTGTGTGTATGTGTTTGTTTGTGTAGGTCTGTATTTATATAGACATTTGACGTCATTGCCAAAGCTTCATTAGTTCGATTTTCTTATGCACACGTTTAATGTCTTAATTCTTACGGGACCTTAAAAAATATTATATACAGTTTAAAGTAGATTTTCTATCTGAAGATTAATGAAAAAATTACATATTTCACATATACTGTGAATCCCTTGCTACGATTTGGGACTAGAAAAAATAAAGAGGCTATTAAGAAAATATGGATCACTTATTCAAAGGTGAATTCATGACTTGCTGAACTGATTAAAAAAAATAAATTACCATTTTCTGTCAGCGATTGTTGCCCATAAAAACATTAAGTATCCTAATCATGTAAAGCTATATGAAGTGAGAAGTGTTGATACCAAATATCCCCTACTGTCAGCTTATAAACTGGCTTGATTTCTAACGTAGCAACTCTCAATGCATAGGAGCAGATCCTTCATAAAAGCAAATATGAAAAAGACACAGTTGTCATATCCAATACCTGAGCAAATTCCTGAGATGTATGCTAGTTTTCCACCACCGCCCCCCCCCCCCCCCCTTTTTTTTTTTGCCCTGCACCTACGTTAGGTTGGATTAGGTTAGATTAAATTAGATTAGGTGGAATTTTATCAGTCATTTTGGTGCGGGAAACTTATTTTCAAGAAGATTCTATGATTAGTTTTAAAGATATGGCGACCCGCTTTTTTTCAGGGAAGGTCTCGGTACTCGGTTACAGGTCGGGAAGATGTCTCCAGGAAGGATTCCTGTATTGTGTACAATCAGCATTTCTCATCACGGACTCAAAGTTCGTGGACATATTGAGGGACTGGAAACTCTCCCCACACATACCCACTGCCTTCTCTTGCTTTCTCTCTAAACAATGCACGAGGAAATAGTATCTAGTTATTTTTAAATCCCATTTCGACACCAGTGCCACCTTCAACCGCCGAGCACCAAAAGCGTTATTAATAACACTTAACACTTACCTTACTCATGATGATATGTAGGTAATCACAGCACACGTTCTATTCAGACGGCTCGCTTGCTTCTCGTGTAGCTGGGAAGCTCAGGGTCCTGTTTATATACGGGTCTGAGAGAGAACAAAAAGAGAAGAGAGAGAGAGAGAGAGAGAGAGAGAGAGAGAGAGAGAGAGAGACGGAACTTTGAAACCGTGTGACCCAGTATCAGGGCACAGTAAGCCTAATAGGCACACAGAAAGAAAGGGTTAGATAGAGAGAGAGAGATAGAGCAGAAAAAAGTTGAAGACTGTGCCTTCGTTTAAAAAACAAATAATATGAAACTGGTTTCGGGAGAAGTATATATATTCGTTCGAAAAGCAAGATGAGAACCAGGCAGCTCGTTTGCTTGTATTAGCAATACAGTTATTTGAACAAGTTCTGAGGAGAGACTTGTGCCTGTAGTCAAGAGCTTGGCTCAAGCATAGTGGATATCATGTAATATCCCGAGATGAATATGAAGGGCGTAGTTGCTCTATTGTACATCCTGAGATATATA
>NC_061108.1:496921-534935 GCF_015104395.2 Macrobrachium nipponense
AGAGCTCAAGAAGGAAACGATGGAATGATAACAGCGGCGTAAGATCAGACCCTAAGAAGCAGATATGTTCAAAGAACGATAGATGGAAATAACATCTCTCCATATGTAGAAAGTGCAATACAAAAAATGAAAACCATAAACCACATAGCAAGCGAATGTCCGGCACTTGCACAGAACCAGTACAAAAAGAGGCATGATTCAGTGGCAAAAGCCCTCCACTGGAGCCTGTGCAAAGAAACATAAGCTACCTTGCAGTAATAAGTGTACGAGCACCATCCTGAAGGAGTGATAGAAAACGATCAGGCAAAGATCCTCTGGGGCTATGGTATCAGAACAGATAGGTGATACGTGCAAATAGACGTGACGTCATTGATAAAATCAAGAAGAAAGTATCACTCATTGATGTCGCAATACCATGGGACACCAGAGTTGAAGAGAAAGAGAGGGGAAAATATGGATAAGTGTCAGACCTGAAAATTAGAAATAAAGAAGGATATGGGATATGCCAGTGGAAATTGTATCCATAACTCATAGGAACACCATGGCACGATCCCAAGATCCCTGAAAATGAATCTAGAAAAACTAGAGGCTGAAGTAGCTCCAGGGCTCATGCAGAAGTGTGATCCTTGGAACGGCGCACATAGTAAGAAAAGTGATGGACTCTAAGGAGGCAGGATGCGACCCGGAACCCCACACTATCAATACCACCCAGTCGAATTGGAGGACTGTGATAGAGCTAAAAAATAAATAATGGAAAAAAAAAAAAACTAATATAATAATAATAATAATTATAATAATAATAATAATGATAAATAATAATAATAATAATTGATAATAATAATAATAAGATGTAGCCGCCGTGGAAGTGGGTTAGGTCGTCAATGGACTTAAGTCAAGTTAAGCAACATTGGGGCTGGTCAGTCGTTGGATGGGTGACCGCTCTCCTCTGCGTTGATTCCTTGGGAAAGGATCTTTACCATAATTTCCTCAGTCTACTCAGCTGTAAATGAGTACCTATCTCTGATGGGGTAGGGTCCAGCTATGGGTTAAATAGCAAAACTCAGCAATGATGGAAACAAAGAAATGAAGGAATAAACGACAACGACGTAAATGGAACCTCTGGCAACAGAGGAGCTTCGTCCGGCAACCAGGTATTCAACCCAATTGAAGGGGAAGACGGTCAGGTACTTGGAGGTCGTCATCCAGCAACTGATCACCACAACGACAGTAATCAACAGCCTGAGATTGGAGCTACAGAGGCAAAAAGGAAGAAATGGACAAGAGAAGAAAATAAGGAAGTATGGAGATGCTACATCAGAAGCAACCGACGGAGAGAGGATATAGAAGAAGATTGGTCAAACATCTGGAATGAGAGGAATAACACCCCCCAAACAGAGCAGAGGCTGGCAGACCAAGTAAGGAACATAAAGAAAAAGAACTGGCTCAACAGAAAGAGAAGAACTGGAAAGAGAAATGTCACACGACAACGAATTACACGAAGACGAACTGAGAGACGATGCCACAGAAGACGACAGGGATGATATGGTATCAAACAACGACACACGAAGAAACACCGATGAAGTAACAGAGAGGACGGAATGGGTAGAAAAGATTAGACAATGGATGGAGCCAGATACAGAGAACAAAGATCCCCTCAATGAAAGCATACAACACAAGAAATTAAGGGAGAAAACAAGTGAGGTCAATGAAATAGTGGGCATAATACACACCACCAGTATCACAGAAACAAATAACTTGGCATATGCAGGAGCAAGATTAGTAGCAGAACTGAAACCAACCCAACGAAACCAAAACAGCAAAAGCAATCCTTGGAAAAGGCGCCTGGAAAAGCAAATCATGGGGATGAGATCTGACTTGAGTAAACTGAAAGAGATGGTAGACAAAAGGCAAAGAAGCAAGAAAACAGGGAGGAACTCAACGAGAAATACAAAGTACAAGAGAGGGGACTAAAAACACACAATAGAAGATGTAAAACAACAGAGGCTTAAGGCCAAAGCACATAAGATCAAACGGTACATGAACAGGAATAAGGGACCACCAACAGAACAACTATTCGGAACCAACCAGAAAAGACTATACAGCCAACTAAGAGGGGAAGACAACCACTCAGAAATTCCTGAAGCCGAACCAAGTAAGAGACTCTGGGAAAACATATGGAGCAATCCGGTATCACACAACAAACATGCAACATGGCTCCAGGAAGTCAAGGAAGAAGAAACAGGGAGAATAAAACAAAGATTCACAGAGATCACGACAGACTCAGAAAAGGCCAAGCCCCAGGTCCCGATGAAGTCCATGGATACTGGCTCAAAACCACCCACGAATAGCAGAACAACTCCAGCATTGTATCTCAAATCACCATGCACCCAAATGGATGACCACAGGAAGAACATCCTTAGTACAAAAAGACAAGAGTAAGGGAAATATAGCCAGTAACTACAGGCCTATCACCTGCCTACCAATAATGTGGAAGTTACTAACAGGTATCATCAGTGAAAGGCTATACAAACTACCTAGAGGAGACAAACACCATCCCCCACCACAGAAAGGCTGCAGAAGGAAGTGTAGGGGCACAAAAGACCAGCTACTGATAGACAAAATGGTAATGAAGAACAGTAGGAAAAGGAAAACCAACCTAAGCATGGCATGGATAGGACTATAAGAAAGCCTTCGACATGATACCACACACATGGCTAATAAAATGCTTGAAAATATATGGGGCAGACGAAAACACCATCAATGCGCAACTGGAATACAATACTTACAAGCTCTGGAATAAGACTAGCAGAGGTTAATATCAGGAGGAGGATCTTCCAGAGCGACTCACTGTCCCCACTACTCTTCGTAGTAGCCATGATTCCCATGACAAAAGTACTACAGAATATGGATGCCGGGTACCAACTCAAGAAAAGAGGCAACAGAATCAACCATCTGATGTTCATGGACGACATCAAGCTATATGGTAAGAGCATCAAGGAAATAGATACCCTAATCCAGACTGTAAGGATTGTATCTGGGGACATCAGGATGGAGTTTGGAATAGAAAAATGCGCCTTAGTCAACATACAAAAAGGCAAAGTAACGAGAACTGAAGGGATAAAGGCTACCAGATGGGAGCAACATCAAACACATAGATGAGACAGGATACAATACCTGGAAATAATGGAAGGAGAGGATATAAAACACCAAGAGATGAAGGACACGATCAGGAAAGAATATATGCAGAGACTCAAGGCGATACTCAAGTCAAAACTCAATGGAGGAAATATGATAAAAGCCATAAACACATGGGCAGCGCCAGTAATCAGATACGGCGCAAGGAATAGTGGAATGGACGAAGGCAGAAAAACTCCGCAGCATAGATCAGAAAACCAGGAAACATATGACAATACACAAAGCACTACACCAAAGAGCAATACGGATCAGACTATACATAACACGAAAGGAAGGAGGGAGAGGACTACTAAGTATAGAGGACTGCGTCAACATCGAGAACCGAGCACTAGGGCAATATCTGAAAACCAGTGAAGACGAGGTGGTAAAGAGTGCAAGGGAAGAAGGACTAATAAAAATAGACGAAGACCAAGAAATATACAGAGACAGGAGAATGACAGACAGAACAGAGGACTGGCACAATAAAACCAATGCACGGACAATACATGAGACAGACTAAAGAATATGGCAATGGCTACAGAGGGGAGAGCTAAAGAAGGAAACTGATGGAATGATAGCGGCACAAGATCAGGCCCTAAGAACCAGGTATGTTCAAAGAACGATAGATGGAAATAACATCTCTCCCATATGTAGGAAGTGTAATACGAAAAATGAAACCATAAACCACATAGCAAGCGAATGCCCGGCACTTGCACAGAACCAGTACAAAAAGAGGCATGATTCAGTGGCAAAAGCCCTCCACTGGAGCCTGTGCAAGAAACATCAGCTACCTTGCATTAATAAGTGGTACGAGCACCAACCTGAGGGAGTGATAGAAAACGATCACGCAAAGATCCTCTGGGACTATGTTATCAGAACAGATAGGGTGATACGTGCAAACAGACCAGACGTGACGGTGATTGACAAAGTCAAGAAGAAAGTATCACTCATTGATGTCGCAATACCATGGGACACCAGAGTTGAAGAGAAAGAGAGGGAAAAAAATGGATAAGTATCAAGACCTGAAAATAGAAATAAGAAGGATATGGGATATGCCAGTGGAAATCGTACCCATAATCATAGGAGCACTAGGTACGATCCCAAGATCCCTGAAAAGGAATCTAGAAAAACTAGAGGCTGAAGTAGCTCCAGGACTCATGCAGAAGAGTGTGATCCTAGAAACGGGCACAACATAGTAAGAAAAGTGATGGACTCCTAAGGAGGCAGGATGCAACCCGGAACCCCACACTATAAATACCACCCAGTCGAATTGGAGGACAGTGATAGAGCAAAAAAATAAATAAATAAATAAAATAAATAATAATAATAATAATAACAGCAACAACAACAACAACAACAAGAATAATAATAATAATAATAATAATAATAATAATAATAATAATAATAATAATAATAATGGCTAATAGAATGCCTGAAAATATATGGGGCAGAGGAAAAACACCATCAGCTTCCTCAAAAATACATGCGCAACTGGAATACAATACTTACAAGCTCTGGAATAAAGACTAGCAGAGGTTAATATCAGGAGAGGGATCTTCCAGGGCGACTCACTGTCCCCACTACTCTTCGTAGTAGCCCTGATTCCCATGACAAAAGTACTACAGAAGATGGATGCCGGGTACCAACTCAAGAAAAGAGGCAACAGAATCAACCATCTGATGTTCATGGACGACATCAAGCTGTATGGTAAGAGCATCAAGGAAATAGATACCCTAATCCAGACTGTAAGGATTGTATCTGGGGACATCAGGATGGAGTTTGGAATAGAAAATGCGCCTTAGTCAACATACAAAAAGGCAAAGTAACGAGAACTGAAGGGATAAAGCTACCAGATGGGAGCAACATCAAACACATAGATGAGACAGGATACAAATACCTGGGAATAATGGAAGGAGGGGATATAAAACACCAAGAGATGAAGGACACGATCAGGAAAGAATATATGCAGAGACTCAAGGCGATACTCAAGTCAAAACTCAACGCCGGAAATATGATGAAAGCCATAAACATATGGGCAGTGCTAGTAATCAGATACAGCGCAGGAATAGTGGAATGGACGAAGGCAGAACTCCGCAGCATAGATCAGAAAACCAGGAAACATATGACAATACACAAAGCACTACACCAAAGAGCAAATACGGACACTATACATAACACGAAAGGAAGGAGGGAGAGGACTACTAAGTATAGAGGACTGCGTGAACATCGAAAACAGAGCACTGGGGGCCAATATCTGAAAACCAGTGAAGACGAGTGGCTAAAGAGTGCATGGGAAGAAGGAAGGGCTAATAAAAGTAGACGAAGATCCAGAAATATCAGAGACAGGAGAAAGACAGACAGAACAGAGGACTGGCACAACAAACCAATGCACGGACAATACATGAGACAGACTAAAGAACTAGCCAGCGATGACAATTGGCAATGGCTACAGAGGGGAGAGCTAAAGAAGGAAACTGAAGGAATGATAACAGCGGCACAAGATCAGGCCCTAAGAACCAGATATGTTCAAAGAACGATAGACGGAAATAACATCTCTCCCATATGTAGGAAGTGCAATACGAAAAATGAAACCATAAACCACATAGCAAGTGAATGCCCGGCACTTGCACAGAACCAGTACAAAAAGAGGCATGATTCAGTGGCAAAAGCCCTCCACTGGAGCCTGTGCAAGAAACATCAGCTACTTGCAGTAATAAGTGGACGAGCACCAACCTGAAGGAGTGATAGAAAACGATCAGGCAAAGATCCTCTGGGACTATGGTATCAGAACGGATAGGGTGATACGTGCAAACAGACCAGACGTGACGTTGATTGACAAAGTCAAGAAGAAAGTATCACTCATTGATGTCGCAATACCATGGGACACCAGAGTTGAGAGAAAGCGGAGGGAAAAAAATGGATAAGTATCAAGATCTGAAAATAGAAATAAGAAGGATATGGGATATGCCAGTGGAAATCGTACCCATAATCATAGGAGCACTAGGCACGATCCCCAAGATCCTGAAAAGGAATCTGGAAAAACTAGAGGCTGAAGTAGCTCCGGGCCTCATGCAGAAGAGTGTGATCCTAAGAAACGGCACACATAGTAAGAAAAGTGATGGACATCCTAAGGAGGCAGGATGCAACCCGGAACCCCACACTATAAATACCACCCAGTCGAATTGGAGGACTGTGATAGAGCAAAAAAAAAAAAAAAAAACAAAAAAAAAAAAAAAAAAAAAAAAAAAAAAAAAAAAAATATTTGTTTACAAAATTCCCGTTTCCAGTTCTGAATTTAAAAGATGGTTTTGACCGTTTAAAATTTCATTTACCCGACTTCCAAAACGTTTTTATGATGTTCATAAAGCATTAATTGCTTTATCAAAACATCGCGGTACCAAATCTATTCGATAATGAAGGCATAAACCAGCAGGACATCTCAAATATAACTTCCCCTTTTAGTCTTCAGAAGTTGAGTGGCATCAATAATACCAGAGTGTCCCATGACTTCGAAACCTCGCTCTCAAAGAAAACAGGAACGTATGCCACCAGAGAAAATGGATGTCACAAAAACATATAGGCAACTAAACTATTTTAGTTATTGTGAGGGATTCGCATAATACGTTACTAAAATCAGGTAGAATGCATGGTGAGGGGTAGTGACATACTTTGGGGGATCCAGGACCGCCCGCCAACCCTAGCCAGGTCAAAGTGCACGGCGTCCTAGACTAGGTTAAGTAAAAGGTAAGCATGGTTAGGTCGTATTAACTATGCTACAGATATGCATAAACCAACCCTAATCACTATGCATGATTGTTTTTATTAGTCCCATCTATTAATTTCTTTTATTATTGGATTTATTATTATTATTATTACTTATTATTATTATTATTATTATTATTATTATTATTATATTATTATTTTCATTATTATTATTATTATTATTATTATTATTATTATTATTATTATTATTATTATAAATCACAATATCTCAACTGATTTACTTTGAGATCAAGTTGTCTGGTAATGCAAATTGAATAGGATGCTATATATACAGTGCTTTAAGATTTTGCAAGTATTACGACTAACCTTTCAGTATCATTACGAAACTGCTTAAAAAAAAACAATCAAAAGACATGTTTTTTCTGGCAAAAATAAGTAGCAAGCGTCTGTTTCATTCTCGAGATAATTGTTAGTTCAGTATGTTTCCTACATTTTATTGCTATCTATTTTATATTTCAGCATCTTGTCCCATTTTGAATTATTATTATAAATATTGATATATGATAGAGTTTCCTACATTCATATTCAGCCATGTTGGATCACTGCTGACTTGATGTTATATTTTCCTCATTAATTGACAACCTTTCTATCCATCTATCTATATATATATATATATATATATATATATATATATATATATATATATATATATATATATATAATATATATATATATAAGGATTCCAGGAGAAGATATCAAGCAGCATTCAGCAGGGTCCAACAAACACATCAAAAAGGGCCATATTATTAAAGCAAAGAGGACGTTTCGCACATTATCTATGCATCTTCAATCTGTAAGAACAACATAAATACGTAAAGTTTAAAAAAAACATAATATTCTATATAAAAAAGATTAAGTAAAGAAAAAAAAAGTATTTACAAAATTTAAAATTAATACAAATTAAAAGGTATATAGTAACGTAAAGCTCTGTAAACCAAAGTGTAAATAGAATTAAGTTTAAAGTTCTTGAAGCATGGTTTGGTGAGAACTGGTTCCTTTTTTACTATATACCTTTTTAATTTTTGTATAATTTTAAAATTTTGTAAATGCGTTTTTTTTTCTTTACTTAATCTTTTTTGTTTTTTATATAGAATATTATGTTTTTTTTAAACTTTACATATTTTATGTTGTTCTTACAGATGAAGATGCACATTTAGATAATGTGCGAAACGTCTATTTCACTTTGGTTTACAGAGCTTTACGTTACTCTTCGAGTTGGTCTCTCTTTCACAATGAGATATTATTTTTAGTTAAATTTTTTTTTTTCTTACAGAACTCCTATCCTGAAAAACTGGTATATAAAGTCATTAACAGACTGCTGGTCACAAGATTTCTCCAATCCGATGCCCTCCTATAATGTCTTAGAAAAATGTATATGCCACTATCCATTTATCTGACGACAAGTTTTCTGCCAAACTTAAACAAATAATCGAAAATGAATTTGGCTGCCTTAAATTGCATTTAATTCCAATCAATCCACTCAAGATTGGCGTATTCTTCGGCTATAAAGACAAACTGCAGGCCTTCATGAGATCCAACATTGTTTATAAATTCAAGTGCCCGGGATGTCCCGGTATTTATGTTGGATCAAGCCGTAGGTTACTGCAGATGAGATACTGTAGCCATGTGGGATACAGCTTTAGAACGGGTCAAAATTAAGCAAACCAGAATTTTCTAATATAAACAATCATGCCTCCATATGCAAAATTGAAATAAATAAAAAGCACTTCTCTATTATTGGTGGAACAAGCCATAGCAATTACCTAACTACCCTTGAGTCCTTATACATCAAACGGCTTGTTCCTTCTTTGAATTCTAACGTTTCCGCTTCTCCTCTTTATCTTGCATAACTGAAGTCGTAGGTTGGTGTCAAGTTTTGGTCATTCGTTCTTCTCCTTCTCCTTTGGATGGTTTGGTGAGAACTGGTTCCTTTTTTACTATATACCTTTTAATTTTGTATTAATTTTAAATTTTGTAAATACTTTTTTTTCTTTACTTAATCTTTTTTATATAGAATATTATGTTTTTTTTAAACTTTAACGTATTTTATGTTGTTCTTACAGATTGAAGATGCACATAGATAATGTGCGAAACGTCTCTTGCTAATAAATATGGCCCTTTTTGATGTGTTTGTTGGACCCTGCTGAATGCTGCTTGATATCTTCTCCTGGAATCCTTGAATACGTCCGTGATGTTGCATCGGCTTCTTTTCGTCTTTCTCTTTGCGTCCGGCTCAGACTTCGCCGTGTTCAACACTTTTCGCAGCTCCTTCGACACCGCTATCCGACCAGGGACCCTGGCCACCAACCAGGGACCCTGGCCACCTCTAGGGAAGTTGGAGAAAATTGACTTTAAAGGAAGAAAAAGCCAAATGTGATCTAGATTTTTTACAGTATTGTCTGCTAAACGGAGTACACCCGAAGTTCGTCAGATTCAGGCTCTACAAGACCTCGATGTATCGCACCGAATTTTACAGAAATGCCTTGGACGAGCTACTTAGGAAGGAGATTGAGACGAAGCAAAAGCTTATTGAAAGTACACGTACGATTGTTTGTCAACTACGGGAACAGCTATTTCATGATTTATCATTTGTTGACCGATTTTGTATCAGAAACTATTTAACGACTTTGTAAATGATTATGTCTCCTCTGTACAATTACGACATCAAAAGAAACTACGAGCACTAGGTGTTGTTACTCCCATTTTTTTTAATCCACAGAAATTATTATATTTTTAACTTTTCTGACTATGTTCTCTCCAAAAGAGAGGAGTCTTAGCTGTCATTTGGCTTGGATTTTTGTCTACCATCCTACAGACCGAAGTATGCAGATTTCTATTTTCCTTTCGAAATTCTTTTCCAAAGACTCAAGGGTTTGAACTTGGTAAATGACTTAAGTGGTTTGCAACATAAGTTATCCTTCCTATTGCATAAGACTTTATACTAATTTAAAAGTGTCTTGGACACCGTTCTTCAGGAAGAGGATTTGACTATTTTGAAAAAACTTGGCAAACGGGATAATTTGGTTATTTGCAAACCGGATAAAGGTAAAGGTGTGACTACTTAATAAACAAGAGTATATTGATAAGGTGAATAACATTCTTGCAGACAACACCAAATTTCATTCACATGGAGAACCAAACTTTTTGGATATTTACAAAAGGGAAGATAAAATTAACAGGTTTTGAGAAAATTAAAGAACGAGGGTTATTTTGGATTTTTGGTGAAACTACATATCAGAAACTATTTGTGACAGGTTCATCTTTTAGTATTCTATATGGTCTCCCTAAGATACACAAGGAAGGAGTTCCTATCAGACCTATTATGGCAGCCTATAACAGCCCTTCTTATACTATATCAAAATACCTTTTTGTTTCATTACTTAGTGATTTCGCTAACAACCAACTTTCGCTTAAGAATGGTTATGAGTTCCAGAAACAAATAGTTTTACAGGATGGTGATCTACACATGACAAGTTTTTGATGTAGAATCTCTTTTTAAAACAAATGTGCCTCTAAATGAAACCATCAGCATTATTTTAGACAGAATTTTTTTATGACGATCACGTAATTTTTCACGGTTTAACAGACAACTTTTTAGGACATTTCTTGAGCTTGCTGTGCAAGACTCAATGTTTGTTTTTAATGGTCAACTCTTTTCGCAGGTCGATGGAGTTGCCATGGGCTCCCCATTGGGACCTGTGTTTGCTAATATTTTTATGTCATTTTTAGAACAAACCTTTTTAACTAACTGTCCGGATGTGTGTAAACCTGTCTATTATAGACGATATGTTGATGATACATTTGCGCTATTCAAAGAACCCTGGCATAGAGAGATGTTTCTGGACCATATCAACAGTCAACATGAAAATATAAAATTTACCATGGAAAAGGAAACCAACAACTCTTTACCCTTTTTAGACATCAATGTTAACAGAGACAATGGTGAATTTACTACATCTGTGTATAGGAAAAAATCACACCACTGGGCTTGCTAACAATTTCTACAGTTCATGCTTCAAGAACTTTAAACTTAATTCTATTTACACTTTGGTTTACAGGGCTTTACGTTACTCTTCGAGTTGGTCTCTCTTTCACAATGAGATATTATTTTTAGTTAAATTTTTCTTACAGAACTCCTATCCTGAAAAACTGGTATATAAAGTCATTAACAGACTGCTGTCACAAGATTTCTCCAATCCGATGCCCTCCTATAATGTCTTAAAGAAAAATGTATATGCCACTATCCCATTATTTTTCTCTGACGACAAGTTTTCTGCCAAACTTAAACAAATAATCGAAAATGAATTTGGCTGCCTTAAATTGCATTTAATTCCAATCAATCCACTCAAGATTGGCGTATTCTTCGGCTATAAAGACAAAACTGCAGGCCTTCATGAGATCCAACATTGTTTATAAATTCAAGTGCCCGGGATGTCCCGGTATATTTGTTGGATCAAGCCGTAGGTTACTGCAGATGAGATACTGTAGCCATGTGGGATACAGCTTTAGAACGGGTCAAAAATTAAGCAAACCAGAATTTTCTAATATAAAGAATCATGCCTCCATATGCAAATTGAAATAAATAAAAGCACTTCTCTATTATTGGTCCTGGAACGGATGAATGTGAAACAAGAGCATTATTCATTGCATGGAGCTCAAAGGCCCTACGATGTTCAGAAAGTCTCACATCCAAACCCCGCCCACTTTCTCCAAAGTATTTTTGAGGGCAATTGGCACAGGGGATTTGATAAACACCAGGTGTTTTCCTAATACCATTGTTTGTTATTTGCACATTAACCTATTTCTGATTGTACTTTTAAAAATATAAAGCAATTTGAATTTCTTTTTGCTGACTATTTGCAGATAGTAGGTATTTTCCAGTTTCGGATTGTAAGCAATTGATAAATACTACGTAATTTTTGACCATCCGCCTTGAAAACCAGTTTTTTTTTTTTTTTTTTTTTTTTTTTTTTTTTTTTTTTTTTTTTTTGTTTTTTTTTTTTTTTTTTTTTTTTTTTTTTTTTTTGCGCGCGCGCTCTGTTGTAACGCTCCCTCCAGTTTGTTTGACCATCAGTAGGACTGAAGAGGGATACGGAGGAGTATCCGAAAGCTCCTCCTTGTAATTTTTAGCATTGTACAATAATATTTTTTAACACTACTGTGGCTTTTGAATGTCAATAATAATAATAATAATAATAATAATAATAATAATAATAATAAT
This sequence comes from Macrobrachium nipponense, assembly GCF_015104395.2. Taxonomy (NCBI): domain Eukaryota; kingdom Metazoa; phylum Arthropoda; class Malacostraca; order Decapoda; family Palaemonidae; genus Macrobrachium; species Macrobrachium nipponense. The sequence continues at coordinate 509,100 of NC_061108.1, forward strand.
AATAATAATAATAAAAGTTATTATTATTATTATTATTATTATTATTATTATTATTATTATTATTATTATTATTATTATTATTTTATTATTAATCACAAGACGAACCCAATTCATACTGAACAAGCCCACATGGCCCACTGACTTGAAATTCATTAGAAAGAACTAACAGAAGGCACAGGGAAATACAGAGAAAATAATAATAATAATATAATAATAATAATAATAATAATAATAATAATGAATAATAATAATAATAATAATAATAAGAAGAAGAAGAAGAAGAAGAAGAAGAAGAAGAGAAGAATGAAGAGACTATGATATATGAATTTTTATTAACGATAGAAAACACTTTGAAGCTGATTGCATTATTCTTTTTAACCATTTTTAATCTTTGCTACAATTTTCCTTCTAAAACCCCCTATCACAAGACAATTCTAACATTTTAAACCATTTGGAGTCACAAAAGGAATTATAAGAAACAAAGAGGCTTTTTTATAAGAATATTTATTATAACATATAATTAACATCACAGAGAAAAAGGAAATCTACAAAAAAATCATGAAAGACTTTTTCGTTTGTGTTTTTGGTATCCTACGTCAAAGAAACGCTTGCAGCCCAGAAGAAGGAAACGTTCGTATGCCCGAAAAGATGGCAGAGATCAGAAAAAGATCTACAGGATCACAAAAAAACATATCCAGGTATTTAAAATCGACAGAGGTCAGATAATAAAACAAGAGCCGTGGAAAGTATCCTGGCATTTAATGATGACAGATATCAGATAATCCACAAAGAATCTACGAAAATCCCAGGCATTGAATGATGACAGGCATCACATAATAGACAAAGAAACCTAGAAAATACCCAGGCACCTAATGGTGGCCGATATGCAAAAGAAAATAGCCAGGTATTTAAAGACGACAGATATCAGATAATCCACACAGAAGCATAAAGTGCTGTGACAGACATCGCAAAAAGATCTACATACAAGGATCACAGAATATGTCCAGGTATCTAATGATGACAGATATCTCATAATCTACAAAGAAGCAGTGCTGCTCTCGAATGCCTCCTGGAGTGAGGAAGGACGTCTGAATCCTCTAACCGACGAAGTGGGTGTGTCCGTAGTGGTGGTAGTGAGGGATATGGCCGCCTGGGTGAGAGTGGATGTATGTGGTACCGCCATAACCGCCGCCATAACCCCCTCCGTAACCGCCTCCATAACCGCCGCCTCCGTAAACCCCCATAACCGCCGTATCCTCCGAACTGCGGGTCTGCTTCGGCTTCAGGGTAGGGTATGGGTATGCCAAGGCTACGCCCAGCAATACGCACGATACGAGGAACGCGAAAGCCTGTAATTGAAGATTGAGAATATTATTATTATCATCATTATGATTATTATTATTATTATGAAAGACAGCCCTGCTATAGTGAATTCACATCAACCGTGCATCTGATGTCTAGGCCAGTCCCTTACGGCGCTCCTGATTGGCTGGTGGATAAGCCAATCACGGAGCTGGAAACTCTCAGTCTATCGAGAGAGTTCACGTAAGCAGGATTATGTTTTTTCCATCTCTCTTTGAGGGATATATTTTGAAAGACGTATCCCTCGGGAGAGGGGGACATACATCCTGTCAATGTGAAACTCTCTCGAGAGACTGGGCGTTTTCCACCCCCGTGATTGGCTTATCACCAGCCAATCAGGAGCGTCGTAAGACGGGCCTAGAGATCAGATGCACGTTGATGTGATTTACTATAGTCTATTTGGTTCAACTGAAATCAGTTTGAGATATACCTATAAATAAATAACATCTCTCACGCTATTAAAAGGAACAATAAAGCAAAGGTTTAGATTTGGTTGCAACACAAGGAAATGAACAGGGATAAAAAGTAAAAAAAAAAAAAAAAAAAAAAAGTTTTCATTCAGAAGCTGGTCTCCAAAACTGGTAGAATTTTGGAATACCAGAACTGGAAGTAAAGCCACGTCTCGTTTTCTTACGACTAAGTTAGATAGCTGTAACTGGACCCTGCCAAGGACAAGTAACAATCTCTCTCTCTCTCTCTCTCTCTCTCTCTCTCTCTCTCTCTCTCTCATCTCTCTCTCTCTCTCTCTAAACCTTCAAAGACAGGACTAAAAGGGTAGTGGGTGAATGATAAATTTAAAGGCCTGAAATGAACGAGTAAGAAATAGGGCTCCAGTGAGCTGGAATAAATTACAGCTTAGAGACAATACTGGAATTCAATATGAGTCGTGAGAAAAATGGAATGTCATAGCACTCTGCTGGTCAGAATACAGTGGTATGGAATCGTAAGTGATACAGTGATATATGTTTTCATTTAGGTGTTCAAAATGGAAAATTCTTAAAATACAAGATATATATAGTAATATATAAATAAAGGTTTTCTGCCACGAAGGAAAAAATGAAAAGCGAGATAGCCAAGTACTTTCGTTCCTGTTCGGACCCAGTAAAGGGTCCGAACAGGACCGAAAGTACTTGGCTATCTCGCTTTTTTATTTTTTCCTTCGTGGCAAAAAAACCTTTATTTATACATAGCATCACGTTTTATATACTTCGTGATCAAGTTATTCATAGTATATATATACTATATATATATATATATATAATTATATATATATATATATATATATATGATATATATATATATATATATATATATATATATATATATATATATATATCTATATATATATATATATATATATTATATAAAAAAAGGTATAAGCCATGAAGGAATAATAAACAACGGATTAATTTTCCTTTGTGGATTTATCACGTTCCAAACTTTCGTGATTCAGTTATATATATATATATATCTATATATATATATATATTATATATATATATATATATATATATATATATATATATATATATATATATATTATATATATATATTAAAGGTCCTCCTAACACGCATTGCATGGACACAATTTCAGGTCACTATAAAAAGGAATACACCTATGCAGCATTGTCTGTTTCAAAAAACCTGAATTAATGTTTTATTCTTAATAGCTGAAAAAAAAGTAGATCTTTCAATTGATACAACAAACAAACACATCCACAGACACACCCAACGAACAAACAGCAAACACTGAGACATGAACATATGTGTATTGGCGAGTGTCGATATAATAGTCTGTGTATCATTTGGGAATCATACTCTTTAGACAACTGGCTATTGCTTGTATACACAATTCGACTTACGCTGGCTTGAAAGACCATAGAGAGAGAGAGAGGAGAGAGAGAGAGAGAGAGAGAGAGAGAGAATATTCTAAAAAGTGAGACGAGGTTTATTTTAAACAACTACTTAACTAATGGCCTGTTTGTCTTTTCAACGACTGCTTACGACTTCGTATATGAATATCAGTAATACAACCTTGAGAGAGAGAGAGAGAGAGAGAGAGGAGAGAGAGAGAGAGAGAGAGAGAGAGAGATTTTCCTCAAACGTCCAAGACGCAGCTTCTCTTAACAAGTTTATATCAATAACGTATGGCCTGTTTATCTTTTCCAGGATTGCTTTCGACCTATTTATGAATATCCGCAATTCAAACTCGCTCAAGAAACTCACTGCCTTCATGGTGTCTGTACGAAGTTGGAATCTGCCGATCACAGAAAGGGACTGATACTATAACGTTCCAAAGCTCAGCGGTGTACGCGCGACTTGTGGCAACTAAGGTCTGGTACAGCTGGCATTTATATATATTCGGTCGGCGCCACGCCACCGAACCGAAAAAAAAGCCACAACCGAATGGGTAGCAACCGAGGTTGTTGTGGCAGGGTATGGATGAGAACGGATTGGGGGAGGAGCAGGGTATATAAGGATGGATGGACGAGGCAAAACCTAGCAATCTGAACGACTTACTCGACGTGTGAGAAAGAAAAACAAAAAAAGGATTCCCCCTCCCACTTCTCTCAAGCATGTCTCCCAGATCCCCACATTGGTTGTAGAACGCACTTGAAGACTCGTACAAGAACTTGCTGCATCAGAGTTTTGGGAAAAATTTACAACTGTAATCAAGGCATCGTAATATACAGATCCAGTTCGCAGTGCGACTCTTGTCGGCTGCTGGCTGGATTTTGCTGGAAAACCCGGTGAACCTTTCAACCTGGAAAGCCCGCGAACGGCCCTACGCCTCTCTGGACCAGGCCAAGTCCAACCTGTGCCCAATTACCGTTCCCACTCTGCCCGTTTTGTTTCCCCGTCTCTCTTTTTTCTTTCTCGTGACAGCTAAGTCACATAACTGTGAATAAACACATTAAAACTTCGCAGTCCCGAGATGATTATTGAACTGACGGTGAAGACTATAGAAACAGTCTCGTTATTTCGAAATGCTCATAAGATAAGGAGCTTTTCTTTTCTATAAATTGATATATGATTAAATGACGCAAAAAGCCAACGTTAAGTTCAATGCTTTCCAGCATATTCTTGAAAATCTGTCAAGATTTTACCCTTGAAGATAAAAGTACCATTACAACTTTAAATTTGACAAGGTAGAATACAAGGACCGGTTTTAAATTCATGCATGTACCTAGCGCACTGTCGCTTGGGTTACCATGAATGGCAAAGTGGTCATTCAAAAAAGAAAATTAGCAAAATCTAAAACTCATTTACGTCTACATGAGGAAATCCTGATACAGAACTCGTCTGAAAATATTGCCATTTTTTCCATATAAATGATGGTCAATTTTCTGGCGAAGAGAATACTGCGTCTTTTGAGATGACTAAAAATTAAAAAAAAAATCAATATTTATTGCTCCTATCTTGTCTACTTGTGAGGAAATTCGTATGCTGCCATAGTAATTATAACAAAATAAATATATGTATATGCATTTATATATACATATACAGTACATAGTTGTCCATAATATATATATATATATATATATATATATATATATATATATATATAATATTATATATATATATATATATACATATATATATATATATACCTATATATACATACATATATATATATATATATATATATATATATATATATATCTATATATATATATATTATATATATATATATATTACAATTACAAATATATCTGGTAGTGACCAGTAGGTTCTACTATTACACATATATATTCTCAACGGTATTACAAGTATACAACCCAAGCTCGTAATCACCTATCATAAGGTGTACTCATATACAATTTAAGATCACACGCTCCCTCAGGCAAGTAGTAACTCCGTGGAATCCTCTTCGACACAATCGTTCAATTTCCACTGGATAAGCTTTGAAAAAGCTGTGACGATAATTTACGCCAAGGCAGCACAAAGAGCAATATCTCCAATAGCTCCGGGGTCACAGGTCACTGACGAATGCCTGGAAGGATGGATACCACATAATGCACATTGACTTCGTCTTTTTGTTGCCTGGAAATAAGCCCATCACTCTTTGGTTTCAAAAGGTTTCTTTGTTGCCCAATATCAAAACCTGTTCTTGTGCTCCATTCTGTTTGAACAGTTATATACCCTTTTTCCCAAGGGAAAATGTTTTGAAACTTTGGATTCTCTCACCGAATGTTGTCATTAGCACAGTTATTTTTTGAGGTGGTAAGACCCAGCGTGTGTATGTGTGTGTGTGTGTGTGTGTGTGTGTGTATGTGTGTGTGTGTGTGTGTGTGTAAATGAAACCAAGTGGCTAAATCTTTTGAAGCTTATTTAATTCTTCACCCATGGATCCCGAGATATCAATTTGTAAACAACCAAGAACAAAAACACAATTCAAGAATGTCAGTGCTACTTGTGTTTTACCTTCTTAGTTTTCTTTGCTTATCGCTCCATCCTCAGCTACATTTGCCCTATATATTCCTATACACCTTTATAACTCACACACATTCATCTCCTACCATTCATTTACTGTCTTCGTCACACCTATATCAGCTTCCTCCACTTGGCAACAAACTGAGGTTTCTCTTCAGTAAGGGCCAAGAATTTCTCATTACCTTCTTCTAAGTTAACAAGGCGTGATCTGACCTCCAGCTTACTCGGGGCGCGTGGTAAATCTACTGAAACAAATGCAGAGTTGTTTCAACCAACGAAAACAATTGAAATAAATGCGCTATATTTAATTAGAAATATTTTTAGTATGATGTTTAACATGAACATTATTTATTTTTTTATATTTTCATTCTAATAAATAAAATCATAAATATCCTATCCTAAATTCCTGTATCTTTAACTGAAGGATTAATGCTTTAGACCTTTTAGGGTTTCCTACCCCACCAACAACAACACAGCAACAACAAAGTAGTTTGTAGCTTACTCCCCGAGTAAGCGAAAAATTGAAGTGGATAATAACACATGAAATGTCACATTCTTTAGTCCAAACTAAGAATACAGTAGCATCCACAGAAAAGCGAGAATTCCATGCTCCATACATCTACAACCCCCATCTCAGAATTCTTGCGTCACTGCATCCACACAGATGTTGAATAGTTTAACCCTAACTCAAACTCCCTGTAACTCATCCACTCCTGCTTCATTCATCTTTATCTCTCCGTATTTTCAGAGTACTCACTACCGACACAGATCCTCATTCATTCACACAGTGCACTATATCCTGGGTTTCATTTCTTCATTAAACTTTCTCTCAAAAATATCTTTCAATAGGAAAGTTCCTTATTTTTCTCACATGCTCCCTCATTTTTTATTACCAACTTTCCTTTCCTCTCAATTTCTAAGATTAAAATTCCAATGTTTCTGAGTAATTTTTCTTGATTAAAGCTTTCAATTCCTCATCCCATCGCTACTGATATATATATATATATATATATATATATATATATATATATATATATATATATATATATATATATATATATATTTCATGTGGGTGTATACGTTTTTGCATGAAGACACTGACAGACAGCCAAGCACAGATAAATTGTTGACTAGCGATGTCACCAAAACGCATAATCATTTCTTTGAAAATACAGTCTCACGGTGCAGTACATAATGGCAAAGACTAAACAAAATTTTTTTAAAAATACTAAAGCAAAACAAAGACATCTCTTTTGACACAAAGAATGAATCCCGTTCGAATTTAAGGTGGAACTTTTAAATCCGAGTAACGTATTTCTGACCCGTTCAAGGTTGCTGGGTTAAACCTGTTCAGTTATAGCTGGTTTTTGCATGATAACTGTTAAATATGCGTATGTATGATATATATATACGAGATACATATATATACGTATATATAAATACATGCGTATATATTTATATATATACATATATAAATGCATAAAACAACAGAAGATTTGTCAGTTCAAAATAATTGTCAAAATGTCATTTATATTCATAGGTATATGCATAAATAATAATTATATTTAGAAAATGTCCATCAAATGTATACCTTGCCTGAGAGTGACGTATTATGTAATATAGTCCAAAACTGATAATTACGGGAACTAAATCACTAAAAAATTTATTACAGATTTTTCTAATGACCAATGACTAATCTATTAAGGTTTACCTGTTAGGTAATTTCATATTTTGTGGGAAAAGGGAAAAAATATATTTAATGGTGGTATATCATATAACACTGATAATTCTTAAATTAATGAATAAAGTGGTTTATGTTACGAATGGATTTTCTCTCTCTCTCTCTCTCTCTCTCCTCTCTCGTCTCTCTCTCTCTCTCTCTCTCTCATTAACTAATTCACGTGTTTTGGAGATATGGAGCAAAGATATTTAAAGTTGATAGACTTCCATATAACACTGAGTAATTCTTAGAATAATGAATAAGGTCGAAAACATTACGAATGAACGATCGCTCTCTCTCTCTCTCTCTCTCTCTCTCTCTCCTCTCTCTCTCTCTCTCTCTCTCTCTCAGCTGCTACTTACAACATTCTGATAACAACCATGAGAATGACCACTTCACCGTGAGATTAGAGAGAAAGTGGCAGCCAGACATTCACAGACAAAAGTAAACATTACATTATAACAAAAATGCATCCAATAATACTTGATCGAAGGAATATATGAATTTTCCACGAAATATAAACACTCATGAAGGAGGGGAACTGATTAACCCAGGCATTTCCGGAGGACTAATTTGGTAGGTATTTCCGAAGTGCCCATGTTTTACCTTGGGCATTTTTTTTTTTTTCGTAACCAGGAAGGAAGATTCAATTGGAAATGTGATTCGTTTTAATTAAAAAACAGGTACAAAATTGCGCAATCAGTTTTCCGTACAGCCACTACATCGCATAATCAAAGCCACGTAAGACTAATCTATCTTTCGGTGGTCTTGGTATTATGCTGTATGACCCGCGGCACATGAAACTTTAACCAAGGCCCAGTGGAGGCCTGGCCTATATCGTTGCCAGCCGCACGATTATGGCTAACTTTAACCTTAAGTCAAATAAAAAAAACCATTGAGTCTAGAGGGCTGCAATTTGTTGTTTGATGATTGGAAGGTGGATGATCAATATACCAATTTGAAGCCCTCTACCCTCAGTAGTTTTTTAAGATCTGAGAGCGGTACCTAAAATGTGCGGACAGGAAGAAGTGCGGACGAATAGACAAAGCCATTTCAATTGTTTTTTTTTAACAGAAAACTAAAAATCATCAGTAGTTTTCTCACAATTTTCAACATCCTCCAATTTATTATTTTTATTTTTATTTTACAGTTATTAAAAACCGATCATTTTTATCTTAGAGTTATTACAAAGCTATTATTTTTTATTTTACAGTTATTGGAAAACGATTATTTATATTTAACAGTTATTACGACACGAATGCTTTTATTTTGCAGTTATTACAAAACGATTATTTTTATTCAACAGTTTATTACAACACGATTATTTTTATTTTGTTTTATGTTTATTTCAACACGATTATTATTATTTACAGTTATTACAAAACGATTATTTTTATTTATGTTTATTTCAACACGATTATTATTATTTTACAGTTATTACATAACGATTATTTTTATCTTACAGTTATTACAAAACGATTATTTTTAATTTAGTTATTACAAAACAATTATTTTTATTTTACAATTATTACAAAACGATTATTTTTATTTTACAGTTTATTACAAAACGATGGGCGTGTACTATTGCTGCGTACGTAATGAATAACTTGCACGAAGTTGTAAAACCCGATACCCAAATTTTCTTATAGGAAACCCACCCTAAAAGCAAGGCCCGTTGAGACCACAAAGTCACACTGATCTAACAAAATAACAGGCGTAAATTTCTCTATTACTGCTGATATTGAACTGCTGATTATTTAATGTATTTTACGCATGGAAAACACGTTTCAATGACCAATTGTCATTTGAGTTTTTATATACTTGAGACATTACGAATACCACCATCAAATCTTATCATCATTACGCTAGTATAACTATTAAGTAACTACAGTTTTCACATTTGTTGCAAAGTGTACTCCAGCGCCTCAGTGCGTGGTTGGTATGGTGGTTTGCGTCCCACCTCTGGTGGTCGCGAGTTCGATTTTTGGCCATTCCAATGAAAAGTGAGAGATGTGTATTTCTGGTGATAGAAGTTCACTCTCGACGTGGTTCGGAAGTCACGTAAAGCCGTTGGTCTCGTCGCTGAATAACCACTGGTTCCATGCAACGTAAAAATACCATACAAACAAACAAAAAAAACAAAGTGTAATCTCAACAGCACTGGGAAAGGAGGTTCCACTAACTAAATCTTATTATCATTACATTACTATTATAATTACCTGAAGATTTCTCATCTGTTACATATTTTCTATCAAGAAAAAATTAGTGCAAAGCTTATTTTCTTTTGAGCATTTATTTACTTGAGACCTTACGAATATCATCAAAGCTTATTGTCATTACTTAAGTATTAGAATTATCTGAAGATTTCTCATCTGTTACAAAGTGAATTGTCAAGAAAACTTAGAAACCAAAGTTCCATACATCAAAAACGACTGAGTATTTGAACCAAGGTGTATTTCGCAGTCTTGGTCACTGTTATCCTTTCAGATGAGAACTGGATGCATCCATCTTGCCAATTATTTCTCTCAGATACCAAACCGGAGAGAGCGTACCAACTGACGCACTAAAACATTACGTTGTCGTGTAACAGCAAAAACCTGTCCCCCCCAGAGCTTGTAAGGAACTTGTTCACTTTGTCCTGGCTTCAGCCCAACAGCAGTAAGGTTTTTTGCAAATATACATTGTTTGCAAGATGTTATGTTGCATCATAATAATAATAATAATAATAATAATAATAATTAATTAATAATAATAATAATAATAATAATAATAATAATAATAATAATAATAATAATAATAATAATAATAATAATAATAATAAAAATGATAATGATAATAATAATGATAATAATAATAACAATAATATGCTGGAAGAAGACCTTCATTAATACAGGTTTTATTGAAAATAATGGCTATTTCAGCCGCGTTTATTTTGTACAGAAGTTTCTCTATTCTTATTATGAGTACAAAAGAAAAAGTCAGTAATAAGAAGAATAGAGAAACTTCTAAGTAAAATAAACGTGGCTGAATTAGCTATTATTTCCAATAATATAATAATAATAATAATAATAATAATAATAATAATAATAATAATGATAATAATAATAATAATACGTATATATATAATATATAATTAACTACATTATTAGTCAGTCATCCTATTAAACAGGACTTGTGTAAAAGTAGGTCTGCTTCCTTCTTAATAATAATAATAATAATAATAAAATTGTATTATTTGTCAATAATACATAATGAATTTCTTAGGAATAATAACAACAGCAATAATAATAATAATAATAATAATAATAATAATAATAATAATAATAATAATAATAATAATTGGAACTCCAGAAAACATCAGTGGATAATCAGGGATAATCCGGCTTTTTTCCGATAATAATAATAATTATTATCATTTATTAAGCTGATACAATTATTTCTCCATTTCCCTCTCGACGTTTTTAGCAATTATCATAAAGAGTACTCGTAACTAAATCATCTTCAACACAGTAAGTCGAATTTATAAAGGGGCCAAATATCATTTCCTAAGATCTCAACAGTCGGTGATTCACGTTCAATCCCACCCATAAACCGGACCTAAGAACCAGGAAGCTGGAGCTCTTCGAAAAAGAGGTGGTATCCCAAACGTTTCTTGGACTCGTCCATCTACTTATGTTCAGCAGAAAATAATTATTTCCAGCTATGCCTTATTGATTTAATCAGCGCGTATTCATTATTTCCTTATTTGGCAATGTTAAGCAGCGTTATTCTGGCGTTATCATTCCTGGTATGTCATGATGGCGTATGTGATTCTATCAGCTTTATTTCCATGACATTGATATAGTATATATGGAAGTAATCTGGTCTCCTGTAACAATGTTTTCTTCAGACTCATGGAAAAATTAATATTCAGGTTCATAAAGATTTTTTAACGATTGTTTAAGCCTTCAAAATACTTTAAGGTATTCAAGTCCATAGTTAATGTTTGAAACAATTACTTCAGACTACAAAATACTTAAGGATGCAAGTTCACAGCTAACTATTATTGAGTTTTTTTTCTTTCAAGTTGATATTGCTAAAGTAAACTCATTAAAAGACACTAAAACTAAATTAAGGATTAATTGTTCTCCTCCCATCTCTCTCTCTCTCTCTCTCTCTCTCTCTCTCTCTCTCTCTCTCTCTCTCTCTCTCTCTCTCTTTCTGTATATATATATATATATATATATATATATATACAAAGTGGTATTAACTGTAACCTAAAGGCATATTCCTCTCTCTCTCTCTCTCTCTCTCTCTCTCTCATCTCTTCTCTCTCTCTCTCTCTCTCTCGTCCTAACAAAGAGCTTTTAAATTGTAACCTAAAGGCATGTTTCTCTGGAATACCCTGAGGGTTCTCCGTCTCAACCCATTGTTTTAGAGAGAGAGAGAGAGAGAGAGAGAGAGAGAGAGAGAGAGAGAGAGAGAGAGAGAGAGAGAGAGAGCCTTGTTCTTCTTTAGCCCAAAGGTAACAACAATGACCTCGGAAAAAAAATAAATCACACGAAGATGATATTCTGAAGTCAATACAGAAGGTTTCCTATGCAATATTGGGGCATGTTTCTGTCATGGCGTTTGATTTTGCCGGTTATGGTTATTTTATTCCCTGGATATGTGTGTGTTTGTATATATTTCGCGTCTCTCTCTCTCTCTCTCTCTCTCTCTCTCTCTCTCTCTCTCTCTCTCTCTCTCTCTCTTTGATAAAGTATACCATAATATATTAGCGAAGAAAATTAGAAAACACAATATCGTGGATAAAGTAGGAAGATGGTTAAAAGAATTTTTACACAACAGAAAACAGATAGTTATTGCAAACGACGAGAAATCGGATGAAGTCAAGGTATATCCGGTGTGCCGCAAGGTACGGTGTTAGCTGCAATACTGTTTGTTTATTATGATTGAAGACATAGACAATAATGTGAAGGATTCGGTAGTGAGTAGTTTCGCAGATGACACAAGAATAAGTAGAGAAATTACTTGTGATGAAGATAGGAACGCTCTACAAAGAGACCTTAACAAAGTATATGATTGGGCAGAGGTAAATAGGATGGTATTTAACTCTGATAAATTTGAATCAATAAATTATGGAGACAGAGAAAGAAAGCTATATGCATATAAGGGACCTAATAATGAGACCATCACAAATAAGGAAGCAGTTAAAGACCTTGTGTGATGATGAATAGGAACATGTTATGCAATGATCAAATAGCAACTCTGTTGGCAAAATGTAAAGCAAAATGGGAATGTTGTTACGGCACTTCAAAACAAGAAAAGCTGAACACATGATTATGCTTTATAAACATATGTTCGTAGTCCACTTGAATATTGCAATATGATATGGTACCCACACTATCAAAAGGATATTGCACAAATAGAGAGTGTACAAAGGTCCTTTACAGCTAGAATAGAAGAAGTTAAGGACCTAGACTACTGGGAAAGACTACAATTCTTAAAATTATATAGTCTAGAAAGGAGAAGAGAGAACGCTACATGATAATTCAGGCATGGAAACAGATAGAAGGAATAGCAGAAAAATATCATGGAACTAAAAATATCAGAAAGAGCAAGCAGAGTGAGATTAATAGTGCCCAAAACTATACCAGGAAAAATAAGGAAAGCACACAGGACATTAATCCACACGCACCAGCATCGATAATGCAGCGTCTATTCATGCGTTTGCCAGCTCATCTGAGGAAATATATCAGGAGTGAGCGTAGATGTGTTTAAGAATAAGCTCGACAAATATCTAAACTGCATCCCAGACCATCCAAGATTGGAAGATGCAAAATATACCGGAAGATGTACTAGCAAACTCTCTGGTAGACATTAGAGTGCCTCACACTGAGGGACCTGGGGCAACCCGAACAAGATGTAAGGTCTGTAAGTAAGGTAAGGTCTCTCTCTCTCGTGTAAATATAGATATATATATATATATATATATATACTATATATATATATATATATATATATATATATATACCACTATATATGTACATAATGCAAAGTATTGTTTCTATATATATATATATATATATATATATATATATATATATATATATATATATATATATATATATATATATGAAGTAATTGTTACGAGCGGACTGATTAAAGTCGGATGGAAGAAAGCGAAGATGAACGAGTACGACAAAAGGAAATAAAAGAGATTGCAGCTAGTGAGACGAAGGACGCTGCAAAGAACCTTAGGCCATGCCTGCAGTGCACCACAAGAGGTGCACTGAAAGAACTACCCCTCTAAACGGTGCTGTGATGAATACAATAGACTATACATAACGCAGGAAAAAAAACAAATGTGGAAGACTCTCGTAATAAGTCCTTAGATCAGATACGTTTCGGCAGCCACAGGTGGCTTGGACCTTTGCCTTTTGCCAGGGTGGGTCGGTTCGGTCGGTCGGTCTCTCTCTCTCTCTCTCTCTCTCTCTCAATCTCTCTCTCTCTACCTCTCTCTCTCTCTCGTTCTTCGTTCAAGGTCACAGATTCAGCAAACAGACTTCGAGCCCGCGGTAGATCCCCAGTCCCCACCTAGCAAAGTATACAAGAGAGAGGCGTTGGCTCCCAAATAAAGACGAACATCTCATTTCATAAGCGTTGAATATCTAACATGAGATTTCCCAAAACACTGGGAAAAACTACTTTTCGTGACTCGACTTGCATTGTTTTTTTTTATTGATTGTTCGAGTGGCGCAGCAAATACTTTGAGTGAACACTGCCGGAAATAGTTTATTAGTTATGTCAGTAATATTCTTACGAGGTCTAGCGATACATTGATGATGATATGTTGAAAAATCATAAGTGCATCCATTGAATTTATCAATAAGCATTTATATTTATATATATATATATATATATATATATATATATATATATATATATATATATATATATATATATATATATATATATGGATCCACTTACGGCTTTCTGTAGTCAGTGGGAAGGCATATTCTCATGGTTCTCTTTATAACCAGAATATCTGGTAAATGGCTGGGATAATGGTGTTTACCATAGAATGCATTCAAATCTCTATTGTTGTTACCTTAGAAAAGTGAAGATGTCAACACCGTGTATAATCTAGATCATATTTTAACTTTAAATATCAAAATTTCTGTTACATTACCAAAAAAAGGGGACATTTTCAAATTCTCTCTCTCTCTCTCTCTCTCTCTCTCTCTCTCTCTCTCTCTCTCTCTCTCTCTCTCTCTCGTAGACGCGTTCAAAAGCGAAAGGGCGTAGTAGATGCTATCTTTACTTCCACTCCATTCCCGGAACTTTTTGAGGAGACCTTAATGAGGGAGTTCGGGTGTCCAGATCCCCATAAAAATGAGAAAGGGAATTCCCCCTGTCACCTCTATCGTCGTGAATAATGAGTTTTAAGGTAAGGCTTTCGATCTCACGTGTAGTAGGACCTCTTCTTCCCACTGTTACAAAGCCTGGCTTGGGAATCCTGCTGCTTTGCATAACTGGTTTATAACCTCTCTTTCTCCCTCTCTCTCTCTCTCTCTCTCTCTCTCTCTCTCCTGAGAATGTCATCAACATGTCATCAATAGATGTCACAAACATGTCATCAACAATGTCATAGACATGTCATCAAAAGTTGTCAAAAACATGCCATCAATGTCATAAACATGCCATCAAAAGCTGTCATAAGCATGTCAATACATGTTATGAACAATGTCATAAACATATCAATAACAGATGTCACAACATGCATCAATAATGTCATAAACATGTTATCAACAGGTGTCATATACATATCATCAACAGATGTCATAGACATGTCATCCAATAGATGGACTATAAGTCCTTTCTCCTTAATGTTCAAGTTCTTCAAAATCATAGTTCCTATTCTCTTCAACTCATGAATATAAATTTATCTTCAATTCAACCCCGCCAGTCTGTCTGTCCGTCTGCACCTTTTTCTGTCTGCATTTTTCTGTCTGACCTCGAGTTTTTCAAAACAACAGAGGCTAGAGGGCTGCAAATTGGTAGGTTGATCATTCACCCTCAAAATCATCAAACATACTTTAGCCTCAGTACTTTTTATTCTACTTAGAGGTTAAATGTGGCCATAATCATGCATCTAGCATCGCAATGATGCAGGCCACAGCGTCCGGCTGAGAGTTTTCATGGCCGTGGCTGTAAAGTTTCTTACAGCGGATAGAAATCTCGATTCATTCGGCAAGATTTTTACTCGAACTAAATACTGGCCCATGAAGACTGACTGATTATAAATCATCCACTTACGTATCAGTCAAGCTACATCACAAAAATACCAAATTTGTAACTAATTTGTATTTTTCATAACTAACAAACCTGAGGTCTTAACATTAGGATTACTAGCGCCAAGCTGGAAACCGGTAGAATTAAAATAACACTTGTGAGATCCAGGGACTATTGGCATCTATACCAGGTCACGGGGCATGTATACCCAGAATGCCCACGGCGTCCTGTGACCCACCAGTTATATTTTCTAACCCAGTTTAGACTGCTAGAGGGGTGGTTCGAGGTGGGCCTTTACCTGTTAAGACCTCAGGTTTGTTAGTTATGAAAAATAAAAATTAGTTACAAATTGGTATTTGTTCATATACGGAACAAACCTTCGGTCTTAACATTAGGATAGACTTACTTATTGGAGGGAGGTAAGTCTCTACAACTGACTGGGAGTTTGCCACCTTATCCATTTCCGAATATATATAGGGAAATTCTAGAGAATGGACAATGAACCTAGAACCAAAGATATAAGCGAATCTATTGGTTTCCCTCACTGGGTGTTGATACCATTCTATAGTTTACTCTTGTCCCTTGCAACTGGATCCACCTTCACCCCTCTCTTCCCTATTATCTAGAGGGGTGTGTTGTGACTGAAAAGTATATCATAACCTAAGATAGCTTCACAGTATGGCTGACCACCTCACCTGCATCTAGTCCGTTCCAGCACATGACGGTACTCTCCTTCATATTGCCCGTAGTACAGGAGTAGGAAGAAAGTAGTAAAGAAAAAAAGACCAGTCATCCCATTCATTCTACTTTCATACCTTCATCTTAGACTAGACGCAAACTGACCCGCCAGGGGTACTGGATGAGCTATATCACTTGTTGGGCCGCCACCACTGGACCCAAGGAAAAAGTGTCCAAGGATCTATGGGCAATGTCTTTCAAATAAAATGAGGGTGAAAGTTGTTTGGCGTTTCCACACACCAGCTTTCAGAATTCTATCCACAGACATGTTCTTCTTAAATGCCAGAGAAGCACTCAAGCCCCTGATGTCATGAGCTCTCGCTCCCACCTGGCTATCTGACCCTCTGTTCTTCTGCCATATAAGCATCTCTGATTGTCTCCCTTAGCCAAAACGATATGTATTCCTGGACACTTCCTTCTTGTTCCATCCTGTACTTACAAACAACCTCCGGCACCCCGGCCTGAGGTGCCTTGTTCTTCTTAAGTACTCCCTTAGTGCCCTGACGGGGCACAGAAGCATCTCATCTTTGTCATTGTCTACAAAGTCTGCCAAGGAAGGTATGGTAAAGGAGTCGAATCTGCCGTCTACTATTGTTGGGTTTTGGGTCTTGTGGCCACGAATTCTGGGACAAAAATCAAATACCATTGACCTCCAACCTCTCGAGTGCTTTATGAGATATGACAGGCCATGTAGCTCCCCCACCTTTTGGTTGAAGCCCAAGGGCCAATAAGAAGACTGTCTCAGGGTCAGGCTCCTATCCAAGGACTGCCTTAGTGGTTCGTAGGGGGTTTTGTCAGACTACTCAGTACCATGGTCAGATCCCAATCTTTTGGGGCTTTTTTTTAGCTCCTTTGGTGGACATGACTGTTCAAAACTCCTCATCGGCATGGCCAACTCCCATGAAGACGAAATGTCCACTCCTTCATTCGTAAGATGAGGCTAGAGCCGCCCTGTACCCCTTCACTGCAGATACAGACATATGCTTTTCTGTTCTGAGATATCTCAGAAAGTCTGCTAACTGCTGAATAGTGGTTACCGAGTGGAGACAAGTTCCCCTCTATGACACCAATCACAGTATGTGACCACTTTCCTGGTATACTGTCGCAGATGATTTTCTGAATATTTCCTCCTGCCATCTGAGTTGCTGCTTTCTGGGAAAACCCTCTCGCTCGGAGGAGGATACTTGACAAGTCTCCACCCCTTGAAGCGATCGGGGGACTTCACCAAACTGGTGGTACCTCTCGATGTGGCGGCTGACACAGTAGGTTGCTCCATGGGGTAACTCTCCGGGCACATCTATTAGGAGTTCCAGTAGGTCTGGAAACCACTCTGCCTTCGGCCATAACAGAGCTACCAGGGGTCATCTTGTTCTGAGACCGCATTACCCTGCCCTTCAGAACCTGACGGATTAGACAAAATGGAGCAAATGCGTACACGTCCAGATTTGTCCTAAGGGTGTTGTAGCGCATCTTCTGCTACTGCCTCTGCGTCGGGACTACCGAACAATATACTTCCAACTTTTTGTTTGTACCTGGTTGCGAATAGGTCTATGATCGGTCCCTCCCACAACATGAGCATCCTGTCACTACCTGTTGGTGCAGGGACCACTCCGTTCCCAGAATCTGATCCCTGCAGCTCAACTTGTCGGCCACTATGTCTCTTTTTCCGAAATATACTGGCCCTGATGTCTACCAGGTTCTCTACAGCACACTGATGAAGTTTTGAACTGTCATCACATGTAACTGCCAAGAAACTAGGCCCTCCTTGTTTTGTTTATATAAGCTATACTGTGGTGTTGTCTGACATCAATACCACTGAGTGTCCCTTTACTCTCTCCTGAATTCCTGTAGAGCTAGAAACGCTGCTTTTAAATCCAAGCACGTTTATATGGAGTTTTCTCTGTCCTTTCAACTCCATTTTGCTGACACCATCAACTCCTCCATATGGACTCCCCAGCCTTCTAGTGACGCATCCGAGAACAGCAAGAGGGCTTGGAGAGGATTGTTGAAGGGGGACACCCACTGTCAGATTGTCGTCGTTCACCCCCACCACAGCAAGTCTTTCCTCACTTCTGCCAACAAGGGAATTTGCTTGTACGGGTGATCTACTATTGGGTGACCAAAACTCCTTCATCCTCCATGTAGGGACCGAAGGTGTAGCCTTCCTTTGTGGTACTAGCTTCTCCAGGGAGGTTAGATTCCCAGCACCACCTGCCACTGTCTTGCTGGGCTGTGTTTGTTTTTCCCAGCATTCACCACTTTTTGTTTTGCATTTCTCTATTCTTTGGTCTGTCGAATACTTTGGCTTCTGTTGTGTATATAACCGTTGCCAGATACTCCAAACATTGAACTTGGATCCAACTGCGACTTCTCTGATTTATCACAATACCTAGGCTGTGACAAAAACTGCAGGATGGGTCGCCCTGTCCCTGAGTAATTTCTCCTGGACTTTGCTATCACAGCCAATCGTCCAGATACCTTATTAGGCCCGATCCCCTGAGCATGCGCCCACGTCGACACGTGAGTGAACACTCTTGTAAAAACTTGAGGAGACGTCAGTCCGAGCACAGGACCCTTGAATTCGAAAGCTTTCCCTGCAAGACTGAAGTGGAGAAATTTTTCCTTGAGACTGATGGACTGGTATCTGAAAGTATGATCCTTTTAGATCGACTGTCAGCATAAAGTCCCCGATCCTGACTGCTTGTAGACCCGTTTTTGAGTTTTCCATTTTGTTTTGGGGCCAACTGGTTTTTCCTTATAAACCAGATTCAGCGTTGACAGGTCTATTACTGTCCTCCACTCCCCGTTGGCTTTGGGTACCCAGGAAAATCCTGCTGTAGAAGCCTTTTGACGGACTGCATACTTGTTCACAGCTCCTTTTTTCATCATCTTCACTTCGTCCTGCAGAATAATGGCCTTCTGAGATTCGTGGGCATAAGCGACATGGGGTAATGGCTGATCTGTCAGGGCGGGGTTACCTCGAACGGGATCAAATACCCAATCCTGAGAACATCCACCACCCACTGCTCTGCCCCTTAGTTCTTGCCACACCTTCCAGTGATTTGCCAGGCAACCCCCCATGGTGTGGCGACCAGTGATGAGAAGAACCCGGCCCATCTATCTTCTTGAGCCTCTCCCTCCCTTCCCCTACTGCCCCTCCCTCTGTCGTTTCTATTGTGAAAGGGCCGATGAGTTAGCCTCTTTGGGGAAAGAGGGTCTTGTGGCTCTATAGGGTGGGATGTTATGTCTCACTGTCTTCTTCCGAGACATTTGCTGATGTCTTCCCTCCAAAGGAGTTAGCTTGACTGTTTAGACGTTTTCCTAACTGCCTGCTGCACCAAACCTATCGTTAGTGTCCATCCTTCTTCTATCTATCGCCTCTTCCAGTATGACCTCTGGCAACAGCAGTTGCGACTCCCAAAATATCCCATTCCTCTCGCTAACAGGGAATTCAAATCCACAGTGCGGCTTAGTCTAGCCAACGCTGCATCTCTTCCTCATTAGCAGGAATATTTGCCCAACATTGGGCACTTAGTTTGTCAGGTACGCAATCGCCTTGGAACCTGACTGTAGTAATCTAATGAACAATGATTCATCCACTACTTTTCTTGTCACTTCCGAGGATGCAATCTTCACCACTGCTGTTGACCAAAGATCTAACCAAGAAGCAGCCTGAAAGACAGAAGAAGCTGTTGCTTCTAACGTAGCAGCCTCTTGGTACGTCATCGAAGGGCACTCCAATTTTAACCTGATCCAAGGTTAATCCAGGCCTTAATCTTACAACATTAGGGTTCACTTGTCTAGACAGCAAAGGGACCTTCGGTGTTGTATAATATTTCCTTTGCTTCATCATTGGAGGGGGAATAAATTTAAATGATCTATTAGATCTTAAGGAATTATCCCTTCCTGCAATCTTTGCGTTTACGTGTTGCAAGACAGAATCCGCATGACTCGAACAAGGCAATTCATACGACACCTTGGTATCCACTTTTTTAAACCAAATGCCATGTCAATTCCAGGAGGAAGCATACTGGCCGGTGTTTCTGTCTTCTCCGAAAGGTTACTGAATTGACGAATCAAATCAATCACCTCTGCATACGAGGCCAGAAAACTCTTGGTTTTCTCCTTCCTCCGGCTCTAATGTACCATTCTCCGTCACAAGGGATGTTGTCTAGCCCCTATCTTCTGACAGACGGCCTGGAATTCCACGGCCACCTGCCCCTACGCCCCGGCGGTCTCTTTGATCTTTGCTGGCCGCCGTTGGCTCGATCCCGAATAGTCAGCAGGGGAACGAGAACGCCTCACTCTTTCTCTGCTCACGGATCTAGAGCGAGAATCTCGTCTAGATCTCCAAGATGAAGGCTCCCTTAAGACAGATATAACTTCGTCTCTATTAGTATTGGTATCGTTTACGAGCGTCGGAGAACTCGGCCTCGACCTTTCATCCAGACGGACACTGCCTTCCACGAACGTATCCGCCGAGGTTGCCAACTCCCTATTCTTCGTACTTTTAATAGGAGCCTTATCGTCCTTCGTACGTATTTTGAATGGCCTTACGGGCGAAACTGGGACCTGCATTCTATCCTCTGCTGCACCTTTCGCCGCCAACATCGATTTTACCAGCGGTATCGTAGTTTTTGCGATCCGAACTGGCAACTCCGCATCGGCCGCTAGTCCGTCGGCCGTCGCCTCTCTCGCTTGTTCGGATTCTTGCGAACGGCTTCGTCTGCTAGCCTTGTGCTTACTAGCCACTGACTTCCCGACCTTCCTGCTGACTTGGATACGACAGTCTTGGTCTGAAGATGAAGAAGAATTGATTCTTCTCCTCTTAGCCCGAGGATCAGTCGCGAACTCCCGAATCCTCCTCCAACGCTTGACTGGCGCTCGCCGTGACATTATCGGACTTAGCGATGACGCCGAACTAGAGGAAGAAGACGAAGAAGCGAATCACACTTTTTCTTTTTGTCTCTCTTATCCATTCTCTTCTCTATATCCTGTAATTTCTGCATTACAGTTTGCATTGTCGAGTCAGAAGGCGTATTAGAGTCTGGGTGCAGCGAAATAGGCCGAGAAGCAGTCTGTGACGTCATCACGCCTGCCATATCGGTGTGTGACGTATGTTGTGACGTCATCCCTCTCGTAGGGAGAGACTGTGAGGTTTCTGCTGGCAACCGCACGTTTGCTGCCAAACTACCTCCCACGTTCTGCATCGCTGTAAACATCGAGTTTGATGGCGTAGCCGCGGCATTAATTCCCATAAATTGCAAGCCAGGGGGATGAGGAACATTCAGCGCTGCCGGACCCTGCTGGAACCGTGACGCCATATAATGCGCAAGCAAACCATCCAAGGTTGGTACGCCTGGTAGACCTAGCGTTGACCACGTACCGTCCAACCTATGCACTTCGGGAGCAGGAGCCTGGAACAAAGATGGTGGTGCTCCCCCTCTACTTGCTGGAACAAAGAAGAGTGCATATTATTCATAAAATTACCCAAGGCCCCTACTGACGTTTCCGATACTGAACCGCTAGGAGAAATCCAAAGGGGGTATGAGACAAATTAAAAGCAGGTGGAGAAACATATGGAGCAGCCTGGTTTATTGCCGATACAAAAGAAGCCGGTAAGGTTTGGTCATCCAAAGATGGCGTCACCACCTTCCTTTTGTATTGGCTTTTCTCATAGAACTTTTTGTCCACTGTGTTCCTCCGACCAACTTTGACAAACAGAACATGGATTTGTAATCGTACATACGTTTTCCCTGCACCTACTACACGTTGGATGAGGATCCATCAACACCGAAGTTAGAAATCTAGAACAGGGAAAGCCACTGACTCCTGGGCATTTCCTTTGTCTCCTTTTCGAAATGGCAGACGATCCCGATGTTGAGGCAAAATTCTCCATCAATACCACTTATACACTCTTCACTCACACTGAGCACACTTGGAGAAAGAAAAGGTAATAAGAAATGAAAAATGAAAAAGAAAAAACCGGCTTTAAATCGATAGACAGTAACACGTCTTATCTTAAAGGCGGTAGGAAATAACTAGTGGGTCACAGGTAGCCGTGGGCATTCTGGGTATACATGCCCCGTGACCTGGTTATAAGATGCCAATAGTCCCTGGATCTCAAAAGTGTAATTTTTAATCTACCGGTTTCCAGCTTGGCGCTGGTAAATCTAATGGTTAAGACCGAAGGTTTGTTCCGTATATGAACAAAAGACAGTATGAATCTCTAAAGCTTGCACAGACATATATCAGGTGATAGGACAAAAAAAAAAACAAAAAAAATCAGACAAATCAGATGAACAAAATATATTATATATACATATGTATACAATATCATACGCATACGTATTTGTGTTCCTACTTTCAGTGGCTGAGTGGACAACCTTGACTTGACGATTCCCTGTTCAGTTGTCCAAATCCCAAAAGAGGAAGCTGTCCTTTATCATCACTGATATTACCGTCTTCTTGACACTGATTTCTTCACTCTAACATCAAATATTTTGTAGATCGAATTTTTCTCCGAATCAAATCATGTTACTCATGTCCCATTATGTGAATGGTTTGCCACCTCAAGAATATCAGGGGATACTGATTCTGATATGTTTCACGCAGATAGAAATATAATATAGAATTTAATGTTTGAAAGGTTTAACAGGAGGATAACTCAAAGCAGTTGCACCATGAAACCATCGTTTCGAGAGGATGGAAAGTAAAAGGTGGAAGAAACGGAATATGGACGGAGGTACAGTAAAAGGAATGAAAGGGGCTGTAGCTAGGGGCCGAAGGGACGCTGCAAAGACCCTTGAGAAATGGCGTTTCCCACAAAGACCAGGATAAACATCTTGCTTACGTGTGCCACACGTGGACTGAATGAGCGTCGTAGCTTGTAGGGTGAGTCCAGTCGATAATTGATTGATGACTGACCACTGAGCATCTTACAGAGTGGCAGAATTGCACTGATTGATTGATTGATGCTATTAAACCTTAGGCGTCACAACACCTATAGGTTACTGGCGCCGTATCGCAATTAAATAGGAAACCCCCTTAAAAATAAATAGGTTTAAAATGAGTTCTATATATAAAAACTATCTAAAAATATGTATTCATATAATTATATCTGTTCAAATATACTATCCAAACATACACGCCAACCTCCTTCAAAAAGATAGACAACTGCTCTAGTACATTACAATGCTCACTGCGCATTGTAGCTAGGATGACAATACCCTTCTCCGGTCACGTCCTTAGGACATGAACCTGTGTCTCAGATGCCCAAGACTGGGACATTCGACCAGCAAAGGTCACACAGTCAAGGGCACAATACAGTCATCGCAGAATGGACGATTTTCTCCGGATATCGAGAACCCATAAGTGAGTCTTGTCAGAC
Source organism: Macrobrachium nipponense (assembly GCF_015104395.2). Lineage (NCBI taxonomy): Eukaryota > Metazoa > Arthropoda > Malacostraca > Decapoda > Palaemonidae > Macrobrachium > Macrobrachium nipponense. Next base: position 533,021 of record NC_061108.1, read on the forward strand.
ATTCTTTGTGTTTATGATCACCTTACTCTTCTATAATCTTGTCTCGATGGAGAGTTGTGAAAAAAATTAATATTTTACCATTATTGCAATGGCATTACAGCTTTGCAATTGCGTGTCTTATGCCGTAGTTTACAGTTTGCTTTAAGGCATGCATGTCTTGGGGAATTTGGATGGATGGATGGATGGATTATGAAATTTAGGGACAAGCTCAAGCACTGGGACCTATAATGGTCATTCTTGGGGAATTTTGTGCCCCAGGCAAGTAACGTTTTTTTTATACATTTGACTGCAGTGCTGTTGTTCCAGCCCTCTTTGTAAAATAACTCATTCATATATAGAAACTGTATAAAATGAGGTACACAAGAAAGTAATTAACAGCAAATGACCATTGCTCAAGGATAAATGAACCTGACCAATGGTCTTATATAAAGAACACGAAATGACGCACAGCAAGAGATGCACAGAGATGAAAATCATATGGTAAGAGCAATGTCTCCACATGCAAGACAGTCCTAGCTATCTGCTTCACGCCACATTTTAGTATTCTGAGACGAATCAATCCGGTATTGCAAGACGTAAGACCAGGCGTGCTCAGAGAATCACTGGAGCCCGAACAAAATTTTGAGTTTTACTTCTTATGGAAGCTATCGCCTGGAAGAGGTTACCTGGAACAAATACATTGTCAGTGTTCATTGGACTTTTCGCTTACTCGGGGAGTAAGCCTAGTACACACTACTTTGTTGTTGCTGTTGTTGTTGTTGTGTGGGGGAGGGTGGTAGGAAACGTCTATGGCAAAGCCTAAAAAGTTCTGAAAAGATGTTTTGCGTTGAGTTAAAGATACAGGAATTTTAGGATAGGATATTGACAATTTATTTACTAGAATGAAAATGTAAAAATTAAATAAAGGGCATGTTAAACAGTACAGAACAATTACTTCTAATTAAATATAGCGTATTTATTTTAATTTTCGTTGGTGAAACACCGCCTTTGACAATAGATTTTACCACGAGTCCCAAGCAAGCTGACGGTCAGATCATGCCTTGCTTCATTTCATGTGTGTGATGTTTTATTTTGGAAGGTTACAGTCTCGCCTAGTTTTCTCCTGCTTCTTAGTAAGAGCTTATAAGAAAAGACCAAACTACTGTATTTGAAAATATACACAGTTTGGCTTTCTACCTCGATATGTTTTTAGGATTAGAAACCATGTTTACTGCATGTATGCATGAAACGTAATATATCTACCTGCATAAATAATCCAAAAAGGATACTCACAAATTTAGTAGGAAAAGTTTGTTAAGGAACGTATACTCATACATACATATACACTCACACACACAAAGTACATGCAGACACGGATATAGTTCTGTAAATGCAGAATGTATATAAACATACATTATATATATATAATAATATATATATATATATATATATATATATATATATATATATATATATATATATATATATATATATATATATATATATATATATATATATATATATATATATATATATATATATAATATATGTATATATATATATATATATATATATATATATATATATATATATATATATATATATATATATATATATATTATATATATATATATATATATATATATATATATATATATATATATATATATATATATATATATATATATATATATATATATATATATATATATATATATATATATAGTATATATATATATATATTAATATATATGTGTGTGTGTATATATAAATATATATATATATATATATATTATATATATATATATATATATATATATATATATATATATAATATATATATATATATATATATATATATATATATATATATATATATATATATATATATATATATATATATATATATATATATATATATATATATATATATCTC
>NC_061108.1:535435-573344 GCF_015104395.2 Macrobrachium nipponense
GAGATATATATATATATATAATTATAATATATAATATATAGTATATATATATAATATTAATATATATATATATATATATATATGATATAAATATATATATCGTGATATAATTAATATATATATATATATTATAATATATAACTATACGAATTATCTATATATCTAAACATGGGAAAAAAACCTCCATGTATTTTATAAGTAAGCGTGTGACAGAAACGGAAGGCGACCCCATAACTCCATTTACATACACAGCCTCTCCTCTCTCTCTCTCTCCCGGCAATCACCCCACATCTCTCTCTCTCTCTCTCTCTCTCTCTCTCTCTCTCTCTCTCTCTCTCTCTCTCTCTCCCCCTCTTTCTCCTTCATTCTAACAGGTAATGAAAATGAGAGAGTTGCATCATAACATAACGTTTATTTACAATAATAACTAAGTCGATTACTAAGTAATCCAGTCTTACAGACTAACTTAAAACAACTCATTGTCAAGTCACCCAAAAGGTCACACCTTTCCCTGGGAACTCTGTCCACCGAAATCCAGAACCGTCTGCCAAAGATACAGAACACATTCCGGTAAGTGTACACAACAATTTAAAGACAAAGTTAATAAAATGGAACATCTTACAAGATATCAAACAAGCCACCCCTTTGGCTAAAGTAAAGGTAACACTTACCCATTCCCAACCGGAATATCACTCACTGATAAATAAAAACACTTTGGCATCTGCCATCATGGCTTCGCCTTCCTCCCCGAATGTCTGTGCAAGTCTTCCCATAAACTTGGCATTATGAATAGAGGCGCACACGCACATACGAATGCACACTTCGACAACGCCTCGCGGTTCTAGCTGCATCTAGTTTCACAAATGCACTTGGGAAGAGTTCATAAACTGTCGTACATTGACTTCCTGAACTAAGCACTTTTATCTCACGCCATCCCCTAGAAATTCATCAGCTACTCTCAGGTCGTTACTCTGCCCGTCCTCCACATTCCACAGGTTACAGAGAATGCACGAACATATTATTAATCAAAACCCTATGTCTTACAGATTGCTCGGCCTCGCACCTATATGCTAGCCCCCCGCCTAGCGAAAATTGCTTATATAATACAAAACATTGGCCGGCTTAAAATAAAATAAGTAATAAAACTGCACGTCTCTGGCATTATAAAATAAAGTCTTATCACGCTTTAATCTCCCAATAACACAAGACGCATTTTCCTCTCATATTTTCTGCATTAGGATTCTTGAATATCCCTCTTCGCTTGTCTGCAAGTAGCCATGAACAGACAGTAGACTGTAGCAACTGTAGGAAGACGGAATGCCTCCCTCATCGTAGAAGACTCTCACGGCTTCTTGTAGATCCCCAAAAAACACGCTGTAGAATTCTCTCGAACACCCATCATGGAAATACTTGTAATCACCTGGACAACATGGCAGCAACCTCTCTTCACGGCGTGGTGGACGTCTTGCTGGAGTCGGGGAACGACTGTTTTGGGCGTTAGTATGTCAGTCAGTCTCTGGTCAATCTAAGAAAATTAACCCAAACATACTACTTCTATCAAACAACGATCTCAAAAAGGTCAGAAATACTAACTGAACGTCTCCCAATTAACTCCCTTAAATATGGACTACTAAAATGATAAGTCATTATCACAACTCTCTAAGAAAAAAAAACATCAAATTCTCCAAACTCGCACTCAGCACACACACAACTCAGAAATCACAGCAACTCCACGAATTCTGCACTCACATTTCGAACTCGAATGTGCTCACAAGAGAAAAAAAAGAAAAAATTCGTAACAAGCCCAAGAAAGAAAGAATCACGTAACCCCAGACCCAAAAATGTTTCTCGCAATGCTCTGATATTACAGCAACTCACAAAATCAGCAAAAATCTCCAACTTTTAACAGCAAAAACCCTCTACTGCTCAATATTAATCACAATGAGACTTCATATCAAACTCCCCATTTCGGTAAACAGCAACCCCCCAAAAATCACATCTCCCGTCCAAAAAGAAATGCTACTTAAGCTCAATCCCCAAATCATATCTCATAGGAAAAAGAAGAAAAACAATAAAAAATAAAAGGATAATCACAAGTAGATTTCCCCAATCACAAAATACATAATACATGTATAATATGATAAACTCCGCGTTTTTCCCCAAATGCTCCATGTAAAAGTTATGGAATTTGCCAGAAAGCAAACTCTCACACATGCGCTTTCGTGAAATGCTATAGCTACATTTTCCAGATATTGCAAAAATTCTGATCTGTCGCCATCAGAGGAAAAGAATCAGCACACTGGCTCATCACATCGCCTGTCAGCAGAAAAATCACCTGCGGACGCATGCTCAAACAACAGCACAAAAATTGTCCAGTCAGACACGTAAGTTTGGAAACTCATGATTCTCAAGAAAAAAAGGTCTAACTGACACATTTCACAGAATTAACTCCAGGATATGACTAATGTGTTCAAAAATTTGTCTCGAAGACTTATTCTCTCAACATGACTTTTCCCAAATTATATTTCTCCAAGAATAACACACTTGTGAACATAAAAAATGCACACATCTCCAAATGACTCTTAATGCAGTAATGTCATTTCTCTCTAAATAGACACGAAATCAAAAAAGAGAACCACAGAAAACTTCTCTTGTCTCGAAAAAACTCCATAACCACAAAAAAAAGGGTTACCCGCCCAAGATTAATTCCAACTCCATTATGAGACACCATATCAATAATAACACCACTCCGGTTATAGAAATATTTCCTCCATTTGGTTAATAACCAACCCCCTTATATTATTCTCTTATTTCTCCAAAGCCACATGTCAGTAAAAACAAAAACACCACTCCAGGAATAGAGAATAATCACCTCTATTTCGGCAAATACAAAATATTTACCTCTATTTCCCCAATACTCCATGTGGAACAAAACAAGGCTCCAAATAATATATCTCCAAAAAATGTGCACTCAAGGCATCTAACTCACACACTCCCAAATATTGCCCCATAATCTCCAAATATGTGTCTCCATTTGCAACAAAGATGGCTGCAAAATAATTGAACCAAACATAGCTCATACCACATTGGCAAATATCAAAAATGGCCAAAAATATATATCTCCCATATATTATATCTCAAATATAACTCCAAAATAATATATACCTCCAATTATCTCTCCAAAATAATATATCTCAATTATATCTCAATTATAACTCCAATTCTCCAGAGAATAACTCAATGTTATAGTCAAAACTATAAAACTCTCTCCGTTTAGCATAACTGCTAAAAAAGGGCAAAAAAAAAAAAAAAAAAAAAAAAAAAAAAAAAAAGGGCTCGGCAAATAAAACTGTCTGAGAAAGTTCTAGAAAAAACCACCAATGTGCTCAAGTCATTATAACAGAACTCCCAACTCACAGTGTCTAAGCAAAGACTTCCACATATGCATACGACATAAGCCCACTAGAAAAAACTTAACCAAGTTTCCTATCTCTCACAAAGTTGTCACAAATACAACTAATGTAAGTGCAAGGAAACTCACAATTTCTGGAACACAAATATCCAGAGAAAAAAATGTAGTGCCATTACGTATGCATTCAAAACATGCAAGAAATTCTCCCCTATATTACTCTATAGCATCAAATAGCTAAAACACGAACACGTTCCCGAACAATGACTCTAAGTCACGAACTGAGATAATATTCACACTAACTGAGAGAAAAAACAAATTCAAATTCACCCTTGGTAAAAAAAACTTGTGTCAGCGATGGCTAATTTTCAAAAAAGGAGAAAAGAAAAATCAACGGCACCATTAACTCTCCCGTAACTCACCAGATGTCAAGCAATTATCTGCTGAACTCATAAAAAAAAAAGGAAAAAAAACAAAAAAAACTAAAACAATGTGTTGTTAGTTTCTTCCCATAATCACAAAAGATTTCACCTCCCTTGACAGCATTAAAACACCCACGTATTAGTATAAAAAAAACTATCAGAAATATCATTATCACAAAATCACCAAAAAAAATTGCTATCATCAAAATCATCAGTATCCAGTACAAAAAAATATCACCAATGTTAATGCTTGTCCATTCTCCAAAAATTCAGCAAAAAACTCAGCAAAATTCAGCAAAATTCCACACAACTCACCAAGATTCAGCCAGACTCATCAAGATTCAGCAAAACTCATCCCCGTGAATCACTGAAATATTCTCCAAAGTTACAAAAACTGAACAAATAATTAACACAAGACTTCTCCCATTAATTCATCGTAATAATTCTCCTTGAATAATTATCTGTAATAATTATTGAATAATCTCCCATGAAATATCTCAATCTCTCGCAAACAATTCTCCCGTAATGATAATTATACTTAAGCAAACCTCCCGTGACACATCTCAAGTATAACAATTATTAATAATAACAATAATAATAACTCTCCATAGCAATAATTCTCTTGCAAAGATTTCAAGTAAGGGTGAAATTCAAATAGCATACAACAGTAATGCTGAATCTTATGACATACAATTTCTCCAGCATGCAACACCATGACATAACACCATTGCCACACAACACAGATACAACACCAATCATCGGCATTTCAAAATAATTTCTCCGACACAATAAAAAAAAAATAATCTGTGTATCCCCCTTATATTTGTGTCTTTCAAGGCACAAAGAAACATATAACACATCCCGTGCATGCATTACTTTCCCCCTCATTCACGGAAAAGAAAAATCTCTTCTTATTTCCTTTTCTCTTCGTCCAAGAGAGAGAAAAAAAAAAATCTCTTTCTTAAAAAAGACTCTACGGGCATTTCACTTCATCAACTATCACTCAGCTGATATCTTAGCATCCAATGTCAGGCCAAATCCATCCCCAACACAAAGAAAAAAAAAGGAAAAGGGGGAGTTCACCCACACTGAGACAAAAAAATTTCTCCCCCCCTGAGAACAACCCCTCAGTCGAGCAGCAGAACAGCCCGAGGCATACCAGTAGTATCCCCATCTCGCAATACCCTCCCCTGCACTATCTCTCGAGTGAGGCTAGTGGTACCCATGCAACTACCCTCCCAAGGGATGCCCGTACCCTCGCAATGCAAGGCGCCTCTCTGCAGAAATATGCTGAGCCCGCCGAAAATTGTGGCGCTCTGTGTCTAAGCCAAATATGCTTATAAAAGCCAAACAGTTTCCATGCATAGAAAAATACACTCCTATGTTTTAAACAAAGACGAATGCATACGTCTATTATAAACACGTGCAAATAAAGAAAACACTTCACTATGGGAAAGAAAAAAAAAAAAAAATTTGTTTTTTGACCTCTTGAAACCAATCCCATTTCCCTGAAATATTTAAACAAAAACCCACTCCTTTTTGATAAACAATAATTTAACACTCACCACTCCATAATGGGAAAAAAGAACTCGAAATTCTTCGTAGAATATGTAAATCTCGTCGGCACAATACACACGCGACCGTGAGATGACCACTAGCAACACTCCCTTACAAACTAGACTGAGTTTGCTTGTCTCACGACTCCCACCCTGAAGAATCTCGGTACGGGCAAATTTGATGACCCTAATAGAAAATCTTTCCTCATCCCCCCATCTCACGGACGGACATTTTCTCTACCCCTTTTTCTAACTGGCCAACCATCTCTACATTGGCGTTCCTAGGCATAGAAAAGCAAGAAAACTTTCATATCCCTCTACCGCTGACACCACTATAAACATGGGGAAAACCTCCATGTATTTATAGGTAAGCGTGGACACGAAACGGAAGGCAGACCCATAACTCCATTTACATACACAGCCTCTCTCTCTCTCTCTCTCCCGGCAATCACCCCACATACTCTCTCTCTCTCTCTCTCTCGCTCTTCTCTCTTCTCTCTCTCTATTCTCTCTTCTCCACCACCCTTTACTCCATTCTAACAGGTAATGAAAATGAGAGAGTTGCATCATAACATAACGTTTATTTACAATAATAACTAAGTCGAGTTCAACTAATAATCCAGTCTTACAGACTAACTTAAAACAACTCATTGTCAAGTCACCCAAAAGGTCACACCTTTCCCTGGGAACTCTGTCCCACCGAAATCCAGAACCGTCTGCAAAGATACAGAACACATTCCGGTAAGTGTACACACAAGTTTAAGACAAAGTTAATAAAATGGAACATCTTACAAGATATCAAACAAGCCACCCCCTTTGGCTAAAGTAAAGGTAACACTTACCCTATTCCCAACCGGAATATCACTCACTGATAAATAAAAACACTTTGGCATCTGCCATCATGGCTTCGCCTTCCTCCCCGAATGTCTGTGCAAGTCTTCCCATAACTTGGCATTATGAATAGAAGAGGCGCACACGCACATACGAATGCACACTTCGACAACGCCTCGCGGTTCTAGCTGCATCTAGTTTCACAATGCACTTTGGGGGAAGAGTTCATAAACTGTCGTACATTTACTTCCTGAACTAAGCACTTTTATCTCACGCCATCCCCTAGAAATTCATCAGCTACTCTCAGGTCGTTACTCTGGCCCTGTCCTCCACATTCCACAGGTTACAGAGAATGCACGAACAATATATTATTAATCAAAACCCTATGTCTTACATATATATATATATATATATATATATATATATATATATATATATATATATACATATATTATACATATATATATATATATATATATATATATATATATATATATATATATATATATATATATATATATATATATATGTATATATATATATATATATGTATGTAATATATGTATATATATATATAATGTATGTTTATATACATTCTGCATTTACAGAACTATATCCGTGTCTGCATGTACTTTGTGTGTGTGAGTGTATATGTATGTATGAGTATACGTTCCTTAACAAACTTTTCCTACTAAATTTGTGAGTATCCTTTTTGGATTATTTATGCAGGTAGATATATTTACGTTTCTTTTCATGCATACATGCAGTAAACATGGTTTCTAATCTAAAAACATATCGAGGGTAGAAAGCCAAACTGTGTATATTTTCAAATAGAGTAGTTGGTCTTTTCTTATAAGCTCTTACTAAGAAGCGAGGAGAAAACTAGGCGAGACTGTAACCTTCCAAAATAAAACATCACACACATGAAATGAAGCAAGGCATGATCTGACCGTCAGCTTGCTTGGGACTCGTGGTAAAATCTATTGTCAAAGGCGGTGTTTCACCAACGAAAATTAAAATAAATACGCTATATTTAATTAGAAGTAATTGTTCTGTACTGGTTTAACATGCCTTTATTTAATTTTTACATTTTCATTCTAGTAAAATAAATTGTCAATATCCTATCCTAAAATTCCTGTATCTTTAACTCAACGCAAAACATCTTTTCAGAACTTTTTAGGCTTTCCATAGACGTTTCCTACCACCCTCCCCCCGGCCCCACAACAACAACAACAACAGCAACAACAAAGTAGTGTGTACTAGGCTTACTCCCCGAGTAAGCGAAAAGTCCAATGAACACTGACAATGTATTTGTTCCAGGTAACCTCTTCCAGGCGATAGCTTCCATAAGAAGTAAAACTCAAAATTTTGTTCGGGCTCCAGTGATTCTCTGAGCACGCCTGGTCTTACGTCTTGCAATACCGGATTGATTCGTCTCAGAATACTAAAATGTGGCGTGAAGCAGATAGCTAGGACTGTCTTGCATGTGGAGACATTGCTCTTACCATATGATTTCATTTCTGTGCATCTCTTGCTGTGCGTCATTTCGTGTTCTTTATATAAGACCATTGGTCAGGTTCATTTATCCTTGAGCAATGGTCATTCTTTGCTGTTAATTACTATTCTTGTGTACCTCATTTTATACAGTTTCTATATATGAATGAGTTATTTTACAAAGAGGGCTGGAACAACAGCAACTGCAGTCAAATGTATAAAAAAAAACGTTACTTGCCTGGGCACAAAATTCCCCAAGAATGACCATTATGGTCCCAGTGCTTGAGCTTGTCCCTAAAATTTCCATATCCATCCATCCATCCATCCAAATTCCCCAAGACATGCATGCCTTAAAGCAAACTGTAAACTACGGCATAAGACACGCAATTGCAAAGCTGTAATGCCATTGCAATAATGGTAAAATATTAATTTTTTTCACAACTCTCCATCGAGACAAGATTATAGAAGAGTAAGGTGATCATAAACACAAAGAATGTCTGACAAGACTCACTTATGGGTTCTCGATATCCGGAGAAAATCGTCCATTCTGCGATGACTGTATTGTGCCCTTGACTGTGTGACCTTTGCTGGTCGAATGTCCCAGTCTTGGGCATCTGAGACACAGGTTCATGTCCTGAGGACGTGACCGGAGAAGGGTATTGTCATCCTAGCTACAATGCGCAGTGAGCATTGTAATGTACTAGAGCAGTTGTCTATCTTTTTGAAGGAGGTTGGCGTGTATGTTTGGATAGTATATTTGAACAGATAAATTATATGAATACATATTTTTAGATAGTTTTTATATATAGAACTCATTTTAAACCTATTTATTTTTAAGGGGGTTTCCTATTTAATTGCGATACGGCGCCAGTAACCTATAGGTGTTGTGACGCCTAAGGTTTAATAGACATCAATCAATCAATCAGTCAATTCTGCCACGTCTGTAAGATGCTCAGTGGTCAGTCATCAATCATTTATCGACTGGCTCACTCGCAAGATACGACGCTCATTCAGTCCACGTGTGGCACACGTAAGCAAGATGTTTATCCTGGTCTTTGTGGGAAACGCCATTTCTCAAGGGTCTTTGCAGCGTCCCTTCGGCCCCTAGCTACAGCCCCTTTCATTCCTTTTACTGTACCTCCGTCCATATTCCGTTTCTTCCACCTTTTACTTTCCATCCTCTCGAAACGATGGTTTCATGGTGCAACTGCTTTGAGGTTTTCCTCCTGTTAAACCTTTCAAACATTAAATTCTATATTTTATTTTCTATCTGCGTGAAACATCAGAAATCAGTATCCCCTGATATTCTTGAGGTGGCAAACCATTCAGATAATGGAACATGAGTAACATGATTTGATTCGAAGAAAAATTCGATCTACAAAATATATTTGATGTTAGAGTGAAGAAATCAGTGTCAAGAAGACGGTAATATCAGTGATGATAAAGGACAGCTTCCTCTTTTGGGATTTGGACAACTGAACAGGGAATCGTCAAGTCAAGGTTGTCCACTCAGCCACTGAAAGTAGGAACACAAATACGTATGCGTATGATATTGTATACATATGTATATATATATATTTTGTTTATCTGATTTTTTTTTGTCCTACACTAATATATTCGAACCGAATATATCAGATGTCTGGGCAAGCTTTAAGATTCATACTTTCTTTTTGTGATGTAGCTTGACTGATACGTAAGTGGATGATTTATAATCAGTCAGTATTTAGTTCGAGTAAAAATCTTGCCGAATGAATCGAGATTTCTATCCGCTGTAAGAAACTCTCACAGCCACGGCCATGAAACTCTCAGCCGGACGCTGTGGCCTGCATCATTGCGATGCTAGACGCATGATTATGGCCACATTTAACCTCAAGTAGAATAAAAAGTACTGAGGCTAAAGGACTGTAATGTAGCATGTTTGATGATTTGAGGGTGAATGATCAACCTACCAATTTGCAGCCCTCTAGCCTCTGTTGTTTTGAAGACAGAAAAAAGGTGCAGACGGACAGACAGACTGGAGGGGTTGAATTGAAGATAAATTTATATTCATGAGTTGAAAGAGAATAGGAATATGATTTTGAAGAACTTGAACATTAAGGAGAAAGGACTTATAGTCCATCTATTTGATGACATGTCTATGACATCTGTTGGTGACATGTATATGACACCTGTTGATAACATGTTTATGACATTATTGATGGCATGTTTGTGACATCTGTTATTGATATGTTTATGACATTGTTGATAACATGTATTGACATGCTTATGACAGCTTTTGATGGCATGTTTATGACATTGATGGCATGTTTTTGACAACTTTTGATGACATGTCTATGACATTGTTGATGACATGTTTGTGACATCTATTGATGACATGTTGATGACATTCTCAGGAGAGAGAGAGAGAGAGAGAGAGGGAGAAAGAGAGGTTATAAACCAGTTATGCAAAGCAGCAGGATTCCCAAGCCAGGCTTTGTAACAGTGGGAAGAAGAGGTCCTACTACACGTGAGATCGAAAGCCTAACCTTAAAACGCATTATTCACGAGTGATAGAGGTGACAGGGGGAATTCCCTTTCTCATTTTTATGGGGATCTGGACACCCGAACTCCCTCATTAAGGTCTCCTCAAAAAGTTCCGGGAATGGAGTGGAAGTAAAGATAGCATCTACTACGCCCTTTCGCTTTTGAACGCGTCTACGAGAGAGAGAGAGGAGAGAGAGAGAGAGAGAGAGAGAGAGAATTTGAAAATGTCCCCTTTTTTTGGTAATGTAACAGAAATTTTGATATTTAAAGTCAAAATATGATCCAGATTATATACGGTGTGTTGACATCTTCACTTTTCGAAGCTAACAACATTAGAGATTTGAATGCATTTATAGTAAACACCATTATCCCAGCCATTTACCAGATATTCTGGTTATAAGAGAACCATGAGAATATGCCTTCCCACCGACTACAGAAAGCCGTAAGTGGATCATATATATATATATATAAGTATATATATATATATATATATATATATATATATATATATATATATATATATATATAAATGCTTGTTGATAAATTCAATGGATGCAATTATGATTTTTCAGCATATCATCATCAATGTATCGCTAGACCTCGTAAGAATATTACTGGCATAAACTAATAAACTATTTCCGGCAGTGTTCACTCAAAGTATTTGCTGCGCCACTCGAACAATCAATAAAAAAAAAAACAATGCAAGTCGAGTAACGAAAAGTAATTTCCCAGTGTTTTAGGAAATCTTATGTTAGATATTCAACGCTTATGAAATGAGATGTTCGTCTTTATTTGGGAGCCAACGCCTCTCTCTTGTATACTTTGCTAGATGGGGACTGGGGATCTACCGCGGGCTCGAAGTCTGTTGCCGAATCTGTGACCTTGAACGAGAACGAGAGAGAGAGAGAGAGAGAGAGAGAGAGAGAGAGAGAGAGAGAGACCGACCGACCGACCGACCGACCCAGCCCTTGGCAAAGGTCCAAGCCACCTGTGGCTGCCGAAACGTATCTGATCTAAGGACTTATTACGAGAGTCTTACATATTGTTTTTTTTTTCTGCGTTATGTATAGTCTATTGTATTCATCACAGCACCCGTTTGGAGGGGTAGTTCTTTCAGTGCACCTCTTGTGGTGCACTGCAGGCATGGCCTAAGGTTCTTTGCAGCGTCCTTTCGTCTCCCTAGCTGCAATCTCTTTTATTTCCTTTTGTCGTACCTCCGTTCATCTTCGCTTTCTTCCATCTGACTTTAATCAGTCCGCTCGTAACAATTACTTCATATACATATATATATATATTTAAACAATACATTGCATTATGTACATATATATATATATATATATATATATATATATATATATATATATATATATATATATATATATATATATCTATATTTACAGAGAGAGAGAGAGGAGAGAGAGAGAGAGAGAGAGAGAGAGAGAGAGAGACGCGAAATATATACAAACGCAAACACATAACCAGGGAATAAAATAACCTAACCGCAAAATCAAACGCCCATGACAGATAACATGCCCCAATATTGCATAGGAAACCTTCTGTATCGACTTCAGAATATCATCTTCGTGTTTTGTATTTATTTTTTTTCCCGAGGTCATTGTTGTTACCTTTGGGCTACAAAGAAGAAACAAGGCTCTCTCTCTCTCTACTCTCTCTCTCTCTTCTCTCTCTCTCTAAAACAATGGGTGAGACGGAGTACCCTCAGGGGTATTCCAGAGAAACATGCCTTTAGGTTACAATTTAAAAGCTCTTTGTTAGAACGAGAGAGAGAGAAGAGAGAGAGAGAGAGAGAGGAGAGAGAGAGAGGAGAGAGAGACCTATGCCTTTAGGTTACAGTTTAATACCACTTTGATATATATATATATATATATTATATACTATATATATATATATACAGAGAGAGAGAGAGAGAGAGAGAGAGAGATGGGTAGGAGAACAATTAATCCTTAATTTAGTTTTAGTGTCTTTTAATGAGTTTACTTTAGCAATATCAACTTGAAAGAAAAAAAACTCAATAATAGTTAGCTGTGAACTTGCATCCCTTAAGTATTTTGTAGTCTGAAGTAATTGTTCAAACATTAACTATGGACATGAATACCTAAAAGTATTTTGAAGGCTTAAACAATCGTTAACAAATCTTTATGAACCTGAATATTAATTTTTCCATAAGTCTGAAGAAAACATTGTTACAGGAGACCAGATTACTTCCGTACATACTATATCAATGTCATGGAAAATAAAGCTGATAGAATCACATACGCCATCATGACATACCAGGAATGATAACGCCAGAATAACGCTGCTTAACATTGCCAAATAAGGAAATAATGAATACGCGCTGATTAAATCAATAAGGCATAGCTGGAAATAATTATTTTCTGCTGAACATAAGTAGATGGACGAGTCCAAGAATGTTTGGGATACCACCTCTTTTTGAAGAGCTCCAGCTTCCTGGTTCTTAGGTCCGGTTTATGTGGGATTTGAACGTGAATCACCGACAGATGAGACCTTAGGAAATGATTATTTGGCCCCTTTATAAAATCGACGTACTGTGTTGAAGATGATTTAGTTACGAGTACTCTTTATGATAATTGCTAAAACGTCGAGAGGGAAATGGAGAAATAATTGTATCAGCTTAATAAATGATAATAGTTATTATTATTATCGGAAAAAAGCCGGATTATCCCTGATTATCCACTGATGTTTTCTGGAGTTCCAATTATTATTATTATTATTATTATTATTATTATTATTATTATTATTATTATTATTATTATTAAGAAGGAAGCAGACCTACTTTTACACAAGTCCTGTTTAATAGGATGACTGACTAATAATGTAGTTAATTATATGTTATATATATAGTATTATTATTATTATTATTATTATTATTATTATTATTATTATTATTGGAAATAATGGCTAATTCAGCCACGTTTATTTTACTTAGAAGTTTCTCTATTCTTCTTATTTCTGACTTTTCTTTTGTACTCAGTAATAAGAATAGAGAAACTTCTGTACAAAATAAACGCGGCTGAAATAGCCATTATTTTCAATAAAACCTGTATTAATGAAGGTCTTCTTCCAGCATATTATTGTTATTATTATTATCATTATTATCATTATCATTATTTATTATTATTATTATTATTATTATTATTATTATTATTATTATTATTATTATTATTATTATTATTATTATGATGATGATGCAACATAACATCTTGCAACAATGTATATTTGCAAAAACCTTTACTGCTGTCGAGCTGAAGCCGGACAAAGTTTCTTACAAGCTCTGGGGGGACAGGTTTTTGCTGTTACACGAACAACGTAATGTTTTAGTGCGTCAGTTGGTACCTCTGTCTCCGGTTTGGTATCTGAGAGAAATATTGGCAAGATGGATGCACCCAGATCTCATTTGAAAGAGGTTAACAGTGACCAAGACTGCGAAATACACCTTGGTTCAAAGATACTCAGTCGTTTTGATGTATGGAACTTTGGATGAACGTTGCCTCTGCACTAAGTTTTCTAAGCTTTCTTGACAAGGCACTTTGTAACAGATGAGAAATCTTCAGATAATTCTAATACTTAAGTAATTTCAATAAGATTTGATGATATTCGTAAGGTCTCAAGTAAATAAATGCTCAAAAGAAAATAAGCTTTGCACTAATTTTTCTTGATAGAAACCAAGTAACAGATGAGAAATCTTCAGGTAATTATGATAGTAATGTAATGACAATAAGATTTAGTTAGTGGAATCTTCTTTCCCAGTGCTGTTGAGATACACTTTGTTTTTTTTTGTTTGTTTGTATGGTATTTTTACGTTGCATGGAACCAGTGGTTATTCAGCGACGGGACCAACGGCTTTACGTGACTTCCGAACCACGTCGAGAGTGAACTTCTATCACCAGAAATACACATCTCTCACTTTTCAATGGAATGGCCAAAAATCGAACTCGCGACCACCGAGGTGGGACGCCAACACCATACCAACCACGCCACTGAGGCGCTGGAGATACACATTGCAACAAATGTGAAAAATGTAGTTACTTGATAGTTATACTAGTGTAATGATGATAAGATTTGATGGTGGTATTCGTAATGTCTCAAGTATATAAAAACTCAAAAGTCAATTGGTCATTGGAACGTGTTTTCCCTGCGTAAAATACATTAAATAACTCAGCAGGTCAATATCAGCAGTAATAGAGAAATTTACGCCTGTTATTTTGTTAGATCAGTGTGACTTTGTGGTTTCAACGGGCCTTGCTTTTAGGGGTGGGTTTCCTGTAAGAAAATTTGGGTATCGGGTTTTACAACTTCGTGTTGGCTTTGTAATTCAGAGGAATTAAGTGCAAGTTATTCATTACGTACGCAGCAATAGTACACGCCATCGTTTTGTAATAACTATAAAATAAAAATAATCGTTTTGTAATAATTGTAAAATAAAAATAATTGTTTTGTAATAACTAAATTAAAAATAATCGTTTTGTAATAACTGTAAGATAAAAATAATCGTTTTGTAATAACTGTAAAATAATAATAATCGTGTTGTAATAACTGTAAAATAAAAATAATCGTGTTGTAATAACTGTTAAATAAAGATAATCGTTTTGTAATAACTGCAAAATAAAAGCATTCGTGTCGTAATAACTGTTAAATATAAATAATCGTTTTGCAATAACTGTAAAATAAAAATAATAGTTTTGTAATAACTCTAAGATAAAAATGATCGTTTTGTAATAACTGTAAAATAATTATAAATAAAAATAATAAATTGGAGGATGTTGAAAATTGTGAGAAAACTACTGATGATTTTTAGTTTTCTGTTAAAAGAAACAATTGAAATGGCTTTGTCTATTCGTCCGCACTTTTTCCTGTCCGCACATTTTATGTCCGCACTCAGATCTTAAAAACTACTGAGGCTAGAGGGCTGCAAATTGGTATATTGATCATCCACCCTCCAATCATCAAACAACAAATTGCAGCCCTCTAGACTCAATGGTTTTTATTTGACTTAAGGTTAAAGTTAGCCATAATCGTGCGGCTGGCAACGATATAGGCCAGGTCTCCACTTGGCCTCGGTTAAAGTTTCATGTGCCGCGGGTCATACAGCATAATACCGAGACCACCGAAAGATAGATTAGTCTTACGTGGCTTTGATTATGCGATGTAGTGGCTGTACGGAAAACTTGATTGCGCAATTTTGTACCTGTTTTTAATTAAAACGAATCACATTTCCAATTGAATCTTCCTTCCTGGTTACGAAAAAAAAAAAAAAAATGCCCAAGGTAAAACATGGGCACTTTCGGAAATACCCACCAAATTAGTCCTCCGGAAATGCCTGGTTAATCAGTTCCCCTCCTTCATGAGTGTTTATATTTCGTGGAAAAATTCGTATATTCCTTCGATCAAGTATTATTGGATGCATTTTTGTTATAATGTAATGTTTACGTTTTGTCTGTGAATGTCTGGCTGCCACTTTCTCTCTAATCTCACGGTGAAGTGGTCATTCTCATGGTTGTTATCAGAATGTTGTAAGTAGCAGCTGAGAGAGAGAGAGAGAGAGAGAGAGAGAGAGAGAGAGAGAGAGAGAGAGAGAGATCGTTCATTCGTAATGTTTTCGACCTTATTCATTATTCTAAGAATTACTCAGTGTTATATGAAAGTCTATCAACTTTAAATATCTTTGCTTCCATTTCTCCAAAACACGTGAATTAGTTAATGAGAGAGAGAGAGAGAGAGAGAGAGAGAGAGAGAGAGAGAGAGAGAGAGAGAGAGAGAATCCATTCGTAATATAAACCACTTTATTCATTAATTTAAGAATTATCAGTGTTATATAAATAGATCTACCACCATTAAATATATTTTTTCCCTTTTCCCACAAAATATGAATTACCTAACAGATAAACCTTAATAGATTAGTCATTGGTCATTAGAAAAATCTGTAATAAATTTTTTAGTGATTTAGTTCCCGTAATTATCAGTTTTGGACTATACATAATACGTCACTCTCAGGCAAGGTATACATTTGATGGACATTTTCTAAATATAATTATTTATGCATATACCTATGAATATAAATGACATTTTGACAATTATTTTGAACTGACAGATCTTCTGTTGTTTTATGCATTTATATATGTATATATATAAATATATACGCATGTATTTATATATACGTATATATATGTATCTATGTATATATATATCATACATACGCATATTTAACAGTTATCATGCAAAAACCAGCTATAACTGAACAGGTTTAACCCAGCAACCTTGAACGGGTTAGAAATACATTATTCGGATTTAAAAGTTCCACCTTAAATTCGAACGGTATTCTATTCTTTGTGTCAAAAGAGATGTCTTTGTTTTGCTTTAGTATTTTTAAAAAAATTTGTTTAGTCTTTGCCATTATGTACTGCACCGTGAGACTGTATTTTCAAATAAATGATTATGCGTTTTGGTGACATTGCTAGTCAACAATTTATCCTGTGCTTGGCTGTCTGTCAGTGTCTCCAAGCAAATCCGTATACACTCACATGAAATATATATATATATATAATATATATATATATATATATATATATATATATATATATATATATATATATATATATATATATATATATATATATATATATATATATATATATATATATATATATATATATCAGTAGCGATGGGATGAGGAATTGAAAGCTTTAATCAAGAAAAATTACTCAGAAACATTGGGATTTTAATCTTAGAAATTGAGAGGAAAGGAAAGTTGGTAATAAAAATGAGGGAGCATGTGAGAAAAATACAAGGAACTTTCCTATTGAAAGATATTTTTGAGAGAAAGTTTAATGAAGAAATGAAACCCAGGATATAGTGCACTGTGTGAATGAATGAGGATCTGTGTCGATGGAGTGAGTACTCTGAAAATACGGAGAGATAAAGATGAATGAAGCAGGAGTGGATGAGTTACAGGGAGTTTGAGTTAGGGTTAACTATTCAACATCTGTGTGGATGCAGTGACGCAAGAATTCTGAGATGGGGTTGTAGATGTATGGAGCATGGAATCTCGCTTTTCTGTGGATGCTACTGTATTCTTAGTTTGGACTAAAGAATGTGACATTTCATGTGTTATTATCCACTTCAATTTTCGCTTACTCGGGGAGTAAGTCTACAAACTACTTTGTTGTTGCTGTTGTTGTTGTTGGTGGGGTAGGAAACCCTAAAAAGGTCTGAAAAAGCATTAATCCTTCAGTTAAAGATACAGGAATTTTAGGATAGGATATTTATGATTTATTTATTAGAATGAAAATATAAAAAAAAAATAATGTTCATGTTAAACATCATAGAAAAATTATTTTTAATTAAATATAGCGCATTTATATCAATTTTCGTTGGTGAAACAACTCTGCATTTGATAGTAGATTTTACCACGCGCCCCGAGTAAGCTGGAGGTCAGATCACGCCTTGTTAACTTAGAAGAAGGTAATGAGAAATTCTTGGCCCTTACTGAAGAGAAACCTCAGTATGTTGCCAAGTGGAGGAAGCTGATATAGGTGTGACGAAGACAGTAAATGAATGGTAGGAGATGAATGTGTGTGAGTTATAAAGGTGTATAGGAATATATAGGAGCAAATGTAGCTGAGGATGGAGCGATAAGCAAAGAAACTAAGAAGGTAAACACAGTAGCACTGACATTCTTGAATTGTTTTGTTTTTGGTTGTTTACAAATTGATGTCTTGGGATCCATGGGTGAAGAATTAAATAAGCTTCAAAAGATTTAGCCACTTGGTTTCATTTACACACACACACACACACACACACACACACGCTGGGTCTTACCACCTCAAAAAATAACTGTGCTAATGACAGCATTCGGTGAGAGAATCCAAAGTTTCAAACATTTTCCCTTGGGAAAAAGGGTATATAACTGTTCAACAGAATGGAGCACAAGAACAGGTTTTGATATTGGGCAACAAAGAACCTTTTGAAACCAAAGAGTGATGGGCTTATTTCCAGGCAACAAAAAGACGAAGTCACTGTGTATTATGTGGTATCCTTCCAGGCATTCGTCCAGTGACCTGTGAACCCCGGAGCTATTGGAGATATTGCTCTTTGTGCTGCCTTGGCGTAAATTATCGTCACAGCTTTTTCAAAGCTTATCCAGGGGAAATTGAACGATTGTGTCGAAGAGGATTCCACGGAGTTACTACTTGCCTGAGGGAGCGTGTGATCTTAAATTGTATATGAGTACACCTTATGATAGGTGATTACGAGCTTGGGTTGTATACTTGTAATACCGTTGAGAATATATATGTGTAATAGTAGAACCTACTGGTCACTTTTTACCAGAAATATATATATATAATATATATATATATATATATATATATTATATATATATATATATATGTATGTATGTATGTATGTATATATATATATATATATATATATATATATATATATATATATATATATATATATATATTATGGACAACTATGTACTGTATATGTATATATAAATGCATATACATATATTTATTTTGTTATAACTACTATGGCAGCATACGAATTTCATCACAAGTAGACAAGACAGGAGCAATAAATATTGTTTTTTTTTAATTTTTAGTCATCTCAAAAGACGCAGTATATATTCTCTTCGCCAGGAAAATTGACCATCATTTATATGGAAAAATGGCAATATTTTCAGACGAGTTCTGTATCAGGATTTCCTCATGTAGACGTAAATGAGTTTAGATTTTGCTAATTTTGATGACCACTTTGCCAGTCATGGTAACTCAACGACAGTGCGCTAGGTACATGCATGAATTTAAAACCGGTCCTTGTTATTCTACCATTGTCAAATTTAAAGTTGTAATGGTACCTTTATCTTCAAAGGTAAATCTTGACAGATTTTCAAGAATATGCTGGAAAGCATTGAACTTAACGTTGGCTTTTTGCGTCATTTTAATCATATATCAATTTATAGAAAAGAAAAGCTCCTTGTGAGCATTTCTTAGTAACGAGACTGTTTCTATAGTCTTCACCGTCGAGTTCAATAATCTTCTCGGGACTGCGAAGTTTAATGTGTTTATTTCACAGTTATGTGACTTAGCTGTCACGAGAAAGAAAAAAAGAGAGACGGGGAAACAAACGGGCAGAGTGGGAACGGTAATTGGGCACAGGTTGGACTTGGCCTGGGTCCAGAGAGGCGTAGGGCCGTTCGCGGGCTTTCCAGGTTGAAAGGTTCCCCGGGTTTTTCCAGCAAAATCCAGCCAGCCGACAAGAGTCGCACTGCGAACTGGATCTGTATATTACGATGCCTTGATTACAGTTGTAAATGTTTCCCAAAACTCTGATGCAGCAAGTTCTTGTATGAGTCTTCAAGTGCGTTCTATAACCAATGTGTGGGATCTGGGAGACATGCTTGAGAGGAGTGGAGGGGGAATCCTTTTTTTGTTTTTCTTTCTCACACGTCGAGTAAGTCGTTCAGATCGCTAGGTTTTGCCTCGTCCACCATCCTTATATACCCTGCTCTCCCCCCAATCCGTTCCCATCCATACCCCTGCCACAACAACCTCGGTTGCTACCCATTCGGTTGTGGCTTTTTTTTCGGTCTGGCGTGGCGCGCCGAATATACTATATAAATGCCAGCTGTACCAGGCCTTAGTTGCCACAAGTCGCGCGTACACCGCTGAGCTTGGAACGTTATAGTATCAGTCCCTTTCTGTGATCGGCAGATTGCAACTTCGAACAGACACCATGAAGGCAGTGAGTTTCTTGAGCGAGTTTGAATTGCGGATATTCATATATAGGTCGAAAGCAATCCTGGAAAAGATAAACAGGCCATACGTTATTGATATAAACTTGTTAAGAGAAGCTGCGTCTTGACGTTTGAGGAAAATTCTCTCTCTCTCTCTCTCTCTCTCTCTCTCTCTCTCTCTCTCTCTCTCTCTCTCTTCTCTCTAGGTTGTATTACTGATATTCATATACGAAGTCGTAGCTTCCCGTGAAAAGATAAACAGGCCATTAGTTAAGTAGTTGTTTAAAATAAACCTCGTCTCACTTTTGAGAATATTCTCTCTCTCTCTCTCTCTCTCTCTCTCTATGGTCTTTCAAGCCAGCGTAAGTCGAATTGTGTATATAAGCAATAGCCAGTTGTCTAAAGAGTATGATTCCCAAATGATACACAGACATATTATATCGACACTCGCCAATACACATATGTTCATGTCTCAGTGTTTGCTGTTTGTGCGTGGGTGTGTCTGTGGATGTGTTTGTTTGTTGTATCAATTGACAGATCTACTTTTTTTTTCAGCGATTAAGAATAAAACATTAATTCAGGTTTTTTGAAACAGACAATGCTGCATAGGTGTATTCCTTTTTATAGTGACCTGAATTGTGTCCATGCAATGCGTGTTAGGAGGACCCTTAATATATATATATATATATATATATATATATATATATATATATATATATATATATATATATAACTGAATCACGAAAGTTTGGAACGTGATAAATCCACAAAGGAAAATTAAACAACGGTGTTTCTGTAAGATCTTTCGACTCAACGTCCTATACTCAGCTGATAAACTGAATAAAGGACGTCGAGTCGAAAGATCTTACAGAAACTCCGTTGTTTATTATTCCTTCATGGCTTATACCTTTTATATATATATATATATATATATATATATATATATATAGATATATATATTATATATAATAATTATATATATATATATATATATATATATATATACTATGAATAACTTGATCACGAAGTATATAAAACGTGATGCTATGTATAAATAAAGGTTTTTTTGCCACGAAGGAAAAAATGAAAAAGCGAGATAGCCAAGTACTTTCGGTCCTGTTCGGACCCTTTACTGGGTCCGAACAGGAACGAAAGTACTTGGCTATTTTTTCGCTTTTTCATTTTTTCCTTCGTGGCAAAAAACCTTTATTTATATATATACTATATATATCTTGTATTTTAAGAATTTTCCATTTGAACACCTAAATGAAAACATATATCACTGTATCACTTACGATTCCATCCACTGTATCCTGACCAGCAGAGTGCTATGACATTCCATTTTCTCACGACTCATATTGAATTCCAGTATTGTTTCTAAGCTGTAATTTATTCCAGCTCACTGGAGCCCTATTTCTTACTCGTTCATTCAGGCCTTTAAATTTATCATTACCCACTACCCTTTTAGTCCTGTCTTTGAAGGTTTAGAGAGAGAGAGAGAGAGAGAGAGAGAGAGAGAGAGAGAGAGAGAGAGAGATTGTTACTTGTCCTTTGCAAGAGTCCAGTTCCAGCTATCTAACTTAGTCGTAAGAAAACGAGACGTGGCTTTACTTCCAGTTCTGGTATTCCAAAATTCTACCAGTTTTGGAGACCAGCTTCTGAATGAAAACTTTTTTTTTTTTTTTTTTTTACTTTTTATCTCTGTTCATTTCCTTGTGTTGTAACCAAATCTAAACCTTTGCTTTAGTGTTCTTTTTAATAGCGTGAGAGATGTTATTTATTTATAGGTATCTCTCAAACTGATTTCAGTTGAACCAAATAGACTATAGTAGATCACATCAACCGTGCATCTGATGTCTAGGCCCGTCTTACGACGCTCCTGATTGGCTGGTGATAAGCCAATCACGGGGGTGGAAACGCCCAGTCTCTCTCGAGAGTTCACATTGACAGTATGTATGTTCCCCCTCTCCCGAGGGATACGTCTTTCAAAAGTATCCCCCAAGAGAGATGGAACCTACATCCTGCTTACGTGAACTCTCGAGAGAGACTGAGAGTTTCCAGCCCCGTGATTGGCTTATCACCAGCCAATCAGGAGCGCCGTAAGGGACTGGCCTAGACATCAGATGCACGGTTGATGTGAATTCACTATAGCAGGGCTGTCTTTAATAATAATAATAATAATCATAATGATGATAATAATAATATTCTCAATCTTAAATTACAGGCTTTCGCGTTCCTCGTATCGTGCGTATTGCTGGGCGTAGCCTTGGCATACCCATACCCCTACCCTGAAGCCGAAGCCGACCCACAGTTCGGAGGATACGGTGGTTATGGGGGTTACGGAGGTGGCGGTTATGGAGGCGGTTACGGAGGGGGTTATGGCGGCGGTTATGGCGGTACCACATACATCCACTCTCACCAAGGCGGCCATATCCCTCACTACCACCACTACGGACACACTCACTTCGTCGGTTAGAGGATTCAGACGTCCTTCCTCACTCCAGGAGGCATTCGAGAGCAGCACTGCTTCTTTGTAGATTATGAGATATCTGTCATCATTAGATACCCGGACATATTCTGTGATCCTTGTATGTAGATCTTTTAACGATGTCTGTCACAGCACTTTATGCTTCTTTGTGGATTATCTGATATCTGTCGTCTTTAAAGACCTGGCTATTTTCTTTTGCATATCGGCCACCATTAGGTGCCTGGGTATTTTCTAGGTTTCTTTGTCTATTATGTGATGCCTGTCATCATTAAATGACTGGGATTTTCGTAGATTCTTTGTGGATTATCTGATATCTGTCATCATTAAATGCCAGGATACTTTCCACGGCTCTTGTTTATTATCTGACCTCTGTCGATTTTAAATACCTGGATATGTTTTTTTGTGATCCTTGTAGATCTTTTTGTGATCTCTGCCATCTTTTCGGGCATACGAACGTTTCCTTCTTCTGGGCTGCAAGCGTTTCTTTGACGTAGGATACCAAAAACACAAACGAAAAAGTCTTTCATGATTTTTTGTAGATTTCCTTTTTCTCTGTGATGTTAATTATATGTTATAATAAATATTCTTATAAAAAAAGCCTCTTTGTTTCTGATAATTCCTTTTGTGACTCCAAATGGTTTAAAATGTTAGAATTGTCTTGTGATAGGGGGTTTTAGAAGGAAAATTGTAGCAAAGATTAAAAATGGTTAAAGAGAATAGTGCAGTCAGCTTCAAGTGTTTTCTATCGTTAAAATTCATATATCATAGTCTCTTCATTCTTCTTCTTCTTCTTCTTCTTCTTCTTCTTCTTTCTTCTTCTTCTTCTTATTATTATTATTATTATTAATTAATTATTATTATTATTATTAATTATTATTATTATTATTATTTTCTCTGTATTTCCCTGTGCCTTCTGTTAGTTCTTTCTAATGAATTTCAAGTCAGTGGGCCATGTGGGCTTGTTCAGTATGAATTGGGTTCGTCTTGTGATTAATAATAATAATAATAATAATAATAATAATAATAATAATAATAACAACTTTTATTATTATTATTATTATATTATTATTATTATTATTATTTACATTCAAAAGCCACAGTAGTGTTAAAAAATATTATTGTACAGTGCTAAAAATTACAAGGAGAGACTTTCGGATACTCCTTATCCCTCTTCAGTCCTACTGATGGTCAAACAATGGAGGGAGCGTTACAACAGCGCGCAAAAAAAAAAAAAAAAAAAAAAAAAAAAAACTGGTTCAAGGCGGATGGTAAAAAATACGAAGTATTTATCCATTGCTTACAATCCGAAACTGGAAAATACCTGCTATCTTGCAAATAGTCAGCAAAAAGAAATTGAAATTGCTTTCAATTTTAAAAATACAGTCTGAAATAGGTTAATGTGCAAATAACAACAATGGTATTAGGAAAACACCTGGTGTTTATCAAATTCCCTGTGCCAATTGCCCTCAAAAATACTTTGGAGAAAGTGGGCGGGGTTTGGATGTGAGACTTTCTGAACATCGTAGGGCCTATGAGCTCCACGCAATGAATAATGCTCTTGTTTCACATTCATCCGTTCCAGGACACAACATCAATTGGAATGGTGCCTCTGTCATTTTTAAGAGTGGGGATGTTGGTGTTCGTCGCTTAGTGGAAGTGGCTGCTATTAGAAAGGGGTGTGCTGTTGAGGGGAACAAAACCTTCACTGATGAAGATAGTTTTATCAATTCTTTAATAATTGGCCACTTTGTCAACGATTTTAAGATTCATATGTCTGGTGATTGTGAGACCCCTGATGTTGGTCCCACCTCTCTTTTATCACAGATGACTGAGGTTACTACAGCTTCAACTCATGGCACCGATGAGGTGTCTCCTGAGCTGGAATCACCTGAACGACCACTTCGCCGTTCCAGCCGTCTCGCCAATAGAAGGAACCGAACAGGGGTTACCTGACCAACGCTTAAATCCATCCGCCTTGAACCAGTTTTTTTTTTTTTTTTTTTTGGCGCGCTGTTGTAACGCTCCATCCATTCTCTGACCATCAGTAGGACTGAAGAGGGATACGGAGCAATATCCGAAAGTCTCTCCTTGCAATTTTTAGCATTATACGATAATATATTTTAACACTATTGTGGCTTTTGATTGTCAGTATTATAGCCTCGTTACGGAGGTTCCTTAGTTCATTATTAATATTATTATGCAGAAGATGAACCCTATTTATATGGAACAAGCCTACAGTGGCCATTGACTTGCAATTCAAGCTTCCAAAGACTATGGTGTTCATTTGAAGGAAATTATACAGAGGGTAAAAGGAGATACAGAAGGAAGAGATCAGTTATTAGAGAGAGAAGATAACCTTACTGATATTTGCTCTCTGAATTTGGCTATTTTTGTTCGTTTTATGTTTCAAATACCCAGTAACTTACCGATGAGATCAATTTTGTTCTTCGTTTGTAAGGTAGTGAGCATGAAAAGCAAAAGAGTCAGAAATAGCTAAATTTGTAGAGCAAATATCAATAAGTTTACCCTATTTCTAGATGTATAAGTATATATTTTCTCTATATAAGTATTTATATGTATATATATATATGCATAAATATATGTATAATATATATTGTATATATACATGTATATATATATGTATATATATATATATATATATATATATATATATATATATATATATATATATATATATATATACATACTACATACATACACACACACACATACCTATATATACATATATATATATATATATATATATATATATATATATATATATATATTTTTTTTTTTTTTTTTTTTTTTATTTTTTTTTTTTTTTTTTTTTTTTTTTTTACGTATTTAGCGGGCCTTGAGAGAGGCTAGATACGTAAACGGAAATAATTGAAGGAAGACGAGTTGAAATTAATTGAACTTACCGTAAAACTGATTATTAATGAATATATCTTTAGAGAAAAAGGTCGCCAGAAAACTCAGCTCGTTACTTTACAGCTATTTATTTACAAAAAGGCCCGTGCTGGCCTGGAAAAAAGGTAAATGATGGCTCCAACTGGAGTCATTCAAGCTGATTTTCATTCACTTGGGTAATGCACACTTGCGGGCAGAGAGACGGCACGCGACTCATGGAATCTGGAAGAGAATCCCAGATTAAACAAGATAAAAGGAAAAATGACTTCTTGCTTTGATTAATTAATTCTCTAATACTGGGGAAAAGGAACTTTTAAGGTTTCACTGAAGTATGCAATGACTTCATTGGTCGGGGACGATCACACAAGGGGAAGCATGCGGCCATGAGGCAGTAGAGGGAACAAGGATGAATTCCTTTTGTTGCTGGAAAAATTGAATTGGGAGAATGAGGATCAAATGATAATAGGATGGGAAAGACTGGCAATATGCTGTTCCACAAGACGTACCTGGATGCAATGTTCAGTGTGGACCTTTGTAAAAGCATGGCCTCTTTGTCTTGGGCCTGGGTATCTTGGCGCACCACTCACGCCCTAGATAGGCCTAACAGGAAGGCAGGTAGTGGACATCCGTCCGAGATCACGTCTTGCAGCCGACTGAGACAGAACGCAGGTTGTTTGCTTGGGGGTTGGGATTCAGCTTAACCCCCCACGATCAAGGCAAATCCTGGAAAACAAGCATACAGCCAGCAGAGGGGTCACAGGAAAGAGAGCTTAAGATATAGGTCTAAGAAGTACCAATCTGCCTACATCCTTCCCTTTTGAGATACGTCCCTAAAGCTGACAAAAGACTATATTTCCCCAACTGGGGAACTCCCTATTTCTAGCTGGCGGGTTTTGGGTTTCCCGCGTTTACTAAAAATCAGCTGATCTTCTAAAGAAATGGCTGCCGTTTTCCAAATCAAATTAATTAATTGATATCTGGGTAGACGAACGATCTATAAACGTCACAGCTCCCCCTGTTAAGAAGGCATTCACTCCCTTTCGGGCGTGAAGGTCTTGGCTTAAATAAATTGATCGTCTCGACTACCCAGTTCTCCTACTCCAACTTGAAGTTTTTTGAGCAGCGATACAGCTAACTACAGTGGCCTACCTAACTTATAGACAAAGATGCTAAGTGCACTAACTTAATGTAGTGATGTAGTCTAGCCTAAGTAATAACTACGGGTTGTCTTGTGACGACAGTCTACTCTACCCCTAGATAAGGTTACTTATCTAGGGGTAAATCATTAGCCTAGCCTACTCATTATAGTTAAATGAAGACGCAATCATTCCAGAGTGTGGTACGCACAGCAGTAGTTCAGCGACGGAATTGTTAAAATACGTGAGGTGAGGTAATGAAGCGTGAGGATGATGAGTGGTTAGTGCATTACCAGGATGGAAATGTAATGAGGTAATTATATTTAAGTAATGGTTAGTATCACCATGGCTAGGGGTTAGAGGGTTAGTTCTACTGGCAGAGATCAGGCTGGCTACCTTCTCTGGGTAGGTGCCAGGATCACTCTGCAAACGAATGTGACACTGTACCTCTGGCACAGGTGTCAAGGAGAGCATGTGGCTCTTTTGTTAGGATGTTAGTTACGTCCCTTCTTCTTCTTCTTCTTATTCCTCCAGGACCTGGCTATACCAGTCCTTGGAGTAGGCGGAGGCACCGACTCTGGGGAAAGGCCAGAAACGCCGGCAGGAGCAGAGGCAGTGGTAGCCTGAGGGATTGCAGGAGAACACCCTACTTCGGTATCTGCAGCAACCGTCGTAGAGGTGGAACCTACTGCAGGGGAGGCCCTCACTTCAGCTGCTGCGACAGCCGTAGTAAGGGGAAAACTCCAGGCTGACTCCTGGTCGGGCAGTTCCGGGTTTTCCAGAGGAGGTATGAAGGTTAGGTCTGCCGGAGGTTCATCCTCGGGAGTCAGTGGTGAGGGCGAAGAAGACTCATGGACTTTGGATTGGCCATGGGCTGCGGTAAGCTCCATGCCTGTTGGAGGATCTCCTGTAGGAGGATCCTTGGTTAGGTTAGGCGCCGGCACTAGCTCGGGGCCAGGCGCAGAAGTCAAGTTCTGTGGTGGCTCTACGTCCAGGCTGGACGGAGCTTGGCACTGCTCAGTGCTGCCAAGTGGCACTGGCAGAGAGTTGAGGTCGACTGGACCTGTGGCGGGTACCGGAGGTGCAATACCTCTCAGCGTGCCCTTGGAAATGGGAGACAGAGGCTCCTGTCTCTTGGTGAAGGCTAAGCCTTGTGGAAAATGGACTGGGTCCGCTGCTGGTAGTCGGCTAGGGCACCTAGGCCAATTAGTAGAGTGCCCTATTACGTTGCAGGTTTTGCAACGGAACTGTGAATGGTCAATCTCCCTCCTTGGTAACGGGGGAGACTGTTGGTGGATGTACTTCCTGGAGGAAGTAGAATTTCGATGACTCCTTGCTTTGGAGTGATTTGACGTGGGGTTAGGACCCCTAGGCTTTTTGAAATGCGAGGGAGACTTCATGTCTTGCCCTAGGAGGAGGTCGTAACCTCCTGGAATGTAGCTTGCAACTGCAAGGGTACAAATTCTGGAAGAATGAGGTCTGGTGACCCTCAGTTGGACGGTCGGAAGGATCAGCTTGATATGGTTGATACCTTCAATGGTTATTAAGTGACGTCTATCGACGTTTGCCCCTCGGGGGATTCGATCTTCCCGTATTAGGGAGATTTGAGCGCCAGAGTCGTCGTAGGCTCTGATGTGGCTTGGCTGATAATGGTTTTGGAGGGGTGCGATGGTTATAGGGCCCTTAGCTGGGGGTCCTAGTGAAGAAGGATTAGTAACGGCCATTGCGATGGCGGGAATATTGTGATTTGCGCACCCTCCATAGTTGGCAGACATGTGACCCTTGCGGCCACAGTCTCGGCAGAACGTGTTCCAGAACCTCTTCCGTGGCACTGGACGGTAAGGCCAAGATGGCCCCACAGGTTGCGAATCTGTGGAGTCACCAAGGCTGGCAGTGTGCTCTGGCACAGGTGAAGAGTCCTCTCTGGCAGTGATTTGACGTGGGGAGGTTAAGGAATCCTCCATTGAATCACCCTCGGAAACAAGTCCGGGGTTAACTGGTGGGCTTACCTCTTCCAAAGTGGAGGAGGTAGGCGGTAAGATGGTAAGAGGCTGAGATGATGCGGAAGAAATTTCGGGCTCTGACACTGGGTCAGGGCCAGGTTCACAAATAAAAGGGATGTCTGGGACATCGGAGGCACTAGCCTCTGAATCTAAAACTGATGATTGATTATGAGGCATGCTGCAGGGATCCGGTGCATCTGGTAGTGGGAGCTGCGTCCAGGGGAGATACGGCTTAAGTAAATCTCGGCCCAATATCACCTGATAAACATCATGAAATTGGTCAACTACGCCCAGGCGGCACAATGTGGTTTCCTTGGTCACCTGGTCCAGAAAGGGCATTTTTACATTCAGAAGGACCGAAGGAACAGAATAGAGGTTACCGTCAATCCATTCGAACTGAATTTCTTCGTCCGTCTGGATTTTGGCACCCCTAGGCAATGCCTTTCTGGAAATAAGGGAGACCTGGGCTTCGGTGTCGGCCATGACTTGTACCCACTGATAGGCCGTAGGAGACTGTTCATCAGGCAGGGCTACATGGTAGCCTTGGAGAAGTTCACCCTGGAAGCTCTCCTCCCAAGGTAGAGACCGACTTGGGCACTGGTCTGAATCCACAGCATGCCCACGCACACAACAAGTGGTGCAGAACCTCCGCAACCACCTCTTACCGGGAGTCCAGCTCATGGTCTGAGGCTTAGAAGCTAGCCGAGAGATTTCGTCATCTAGGAGAGCTAGCTCATGCTTTCTCTCTTCTTCTCTTTCCTTTCTCTCTGCTTCTCCGGCTTTCTCCTCTGCTTCTCTTTCTTCCTTTTCTTGCAGGCGCGCAGCAGCCTGCTGCACCTTTATCCACTGGTCAAGTGCTGGTCCAGTGTAACCAGCCTCCTTGCCCAGAGTTATGAGGGCTCCGAGCTTCTCTAGCTCTCTGGCAAAGAAGTCGCGGGAAGCAGGGGAAGACATTTCCCTTAGGCTGCAGTAGAGGCTCGGAGGAAAATGAAAATAATGGCCAGGAAAGGGTACTGAATGGAATGGGAGTGCCTACTGTGGAAAGTAGCACTCACTTGGAAATGGGTTCTGCAATGTGGTAATGAAAAGTCTGAAAAGACTGGGTGCTCGGTGGCACTTTGTGAATGGCACCTTCTGATGAGGTGAAAAAATCGAATGCAGTGTGCGGCGTACATCACACTTACGGGCGTTCCCAACTTGGGAGACGTTGGAATGGGCTACCTGTAGGTCCAATACAGGTGCACGGCACTTATGAGGAGGCGTTCCTTGGTTCAGTGATCCAAAATGGTGGATACTCTAATGGATGAGTGTTCCGTAGGACGGACACGCAGGTATAGGGCTACCTGTACGGCCTGTACAGGTGCAATGGCCCTTATGGAGGCGTTCCTTGGAGCACTGGTATCGTGCTGGTGTGTCCCGGACACTACATGCAGTATACTTAAATATAGTGAAGTGAAATGGTACTCTGTTCGTGGCAGAGTGTAATGGTGGAGGAGAGAAAGTAAAAAGGTGGGAGTACTCCAGCAGCCAGTCGATGAACAGTGTCAAGAATTAGTGGCACTGTAAAATGGTAAGACCTAACGTGCACTGGGGGTGGCCAGTCCTAAACTGGTAACGACTTCCCTGTCTGGAAGTAATGAATTTGCGTGGCACACTGTGCGAATTGTGCTTGCGGTATACGCAAGTCTTTTGTGATAAAAGAAAATGAAAAGACCACTCGGGCAACGACAGGTAATGGAAATGTTAGAAATGCTCAGTCCCTCGCTGAAGTACTCGATAAATGAGATAAATAAATGCTTGCAAACTGCAATGGACACATGCGCGTACGTATCACGCTGTGTAAATGAAAGACACAAGAGACTAAAATAATGTTAATTCTGCATGCTATAATTAATGGTAAGATGTAGTACTCTTGGCTTCGTGAATAATGGGTTCTGGTTTTCTCTCTCTCTCTCTCTCTCTCTCTCTCTCTCTCTCTCTCTCTCTCGGAGAGGGTGGAAAATGATATATGAATGAACTCCCTTATATTTGAATTGAACTACTAATGTTAGTTTAATATGACGCAACTTGCGTTAAATGATTTACTTACGTTAACGTGAAATGAAAGAATTGCTTTGGATAACGTTTTATGAAAATGATAACACGCTCGTGGTGAACGATTTTTACGTTACTAGTAGCGGCTCGCGCTTATGAAATGATTTGCGTTTCAATATGAATTTTACAAAGACGCGTTTTACGTTAACAATTCTTGTAAGTGACTCTACTTTTAAGATTTACGTTAACTTTACGTAAGGACAAGTGAAAAATGACGGTAAGGATTTTAAAACGATGTTAGCAAACATTTGTGAATGAGGTTACGTTAAGTACGAAGTGAAATGAAACTTCGCTCAGCGAGCGAGTGAGTGAGCGATGCGAGGTGAAACACGTGAGCGAGCTGGCCAGCGCGGGCTAGCAGTGATGGCGAATGAGCTGATTCTCTGTAAATGCGAAGGCAATTTACAACACCAAATTCTACATTCTTATTCAAGGCGAATTACGTTAATTTCTCTGGCAGAACGATAGATACTAGTACCGAGATTGATATTATTTACGTTAAAACTTCGAGACTTACGTTACTTTGCTTAAATGCTTAAAGGGATAACAAACATGGCTGCCGCTGTGAATGAGATGAAGGCTGGTTGAGACCGCGCAGGCGCGAGAGTGCGCAAAGCTGAATTCAGCTGAGAGGTAAGCGGTTACCAACACTTGGAATGACAACTAAGTTAGAATGAATTCCCCTAACTTATCACAGACAAAAGAATTGTACACTTCTTTTGCCGTAACTATTAGTAAAACACTCCTAACTAGCTAGGCTTTCTAATACAGCAATAAACCCTGGCAAAGCACTTCCTAGTTTGATCTGGTCCTTTCTGGCATCTATCTGTACACGTGTTAGTGCTCCTACGACAACAATGCGATTTACAAAATAACAGAATTCGCTCGGCGCTCTGGCCGTTACAATATAATAATATTTCTACCTTCACATTTGTTTAACACACTTCTACAATAAAAATACTTAAACGTACCTTAAGCTAACATTGGTTATAGAATAATCATATTAATGAATGGAATACCTTACCGTGAGTCAGTGTCTTTTCTCCCGTGCAAGTGTGCTTAGTTTTGCGCTTTGAAAAACATTTACATTTGTTTTACAAGGGATAACACGATTTACAAGCTTTTTATTAAGCAAGCCCAGATTCGATCCTGGCAAGGTCGCCAATTTTACGTATTTAGCGGGCCTTGAGAGAGGCTAAATACGTAAACGGAAATAATTGAAGGA
This sequence comes from Macrobrachium nipponense, assembly GCF_015104395.2. NCBI lineage: Eukaryota > Metazoa > Arthropoda > Malacostraca > Decapoda > Palaemonidae > Macrobrachium > Macrobrachium nipponense. Next base: position 567,308 of record NC_061108.1, read on the forward strand.
AGACGAGTTGAAATTAATAGAACTTACCGTAAAACTGATTATTAATGAATATTTCTTTAGAGGAAAAGGTCGCCAGAAAACTCAGCTCGTTACTTTACAGCTATTTATTTACAAAAAGGCCCGTGCTGGCCTGGAGAAAAGGTAAATGATGGCTCCAACTGGAGTCATTCAAGCTGATTTTCATTCACTTGGGTAATGCACACTTGTGGGCAGAGAGACGGCATGTGACTCATGGAATCTGGAAGAGAATCCCAGATTAAACAAGATAAAAGGAAAAATGACTTCTTGCTTTGATTAATTAATTCTCTAATACTGGGGAAAAGGAACTTTTAAGGTTTCACTGAAGTATGCAATGACTTCATTGGTCGGGGACGATCACACAAGGGGAAGCATGCGGCCATGAGGCAGTAAGAGGGAACAAAAGGATGAATTCCTTTTGTTGCTGGAAATTGAATTGGGAGAATGAGGATCAAATGATAATAGGATGGGAAAGACTGGCAATATGCTGTTCCACAAAACGTACCTGGATGCAATGTTCAGAGTGGACCTTTGTAGAAAAGCATGGCCTCTTTGTCTTGGGCCTGGGTATCTTGGCGCACCACTCATGCCCTAGATAGGCCTAACAGGAAGGCAGGTAGTGGACATCCGTCCGAGATCACGTCTTGCAGCTGACTGAGACAGAACGCAGGTCGTTTGCTTGGGGGTTGGGATTCAGCTTAACCCCCCACGATCAAAGCAAATCCTGGAAAACAAGCATACAGCCAGCAGAGGGGTCACAGGAAAGAGAGCTTAAGATATAGGTCTAAGAAGTACCAATCTGCCTACATCCTTCCCTTTTGAGATACGTCCCTAAAGCTGACAAAAGACTATATTTCCCCAACTGGGGAACTCCCTATCTCTAGCTGGCGGGTTTTGGGTTTCCCGCGTTTACTAAAAATCAGCTGATCTTCTAAAGAAATGGCTGCCGTTTTCCAAATCAAATTAATTAATTGATATCTGGGTAGACGAACGATCTATAAACGTCACAATATATACATACATACATACATATACACACATACACACTCACACACACACACACACACACACACACACACACACATATATATATATATATATATATATATATATATATATATATATATATATATATATATATATATATATATAGATATAATATAATATATATGACATGTAAGATAGATAGGTGTCAAATAATAAGGAAAATATAACCTCAAGTCAGCAGTGATCCAACATGGCTGAATATGAATGTAGGAAACTCTATCATATATCAATATTTATAATAATAATTCAAAATGGGACAAGATGCTGAAATATAAAATAGATAGCAATAAAATGTAGGAAACATGCTGAATTAACAATTATCTCGAGAATGAAACAGACGCTTGCTACTTATTTTTGCCAGAAAAAACATGTCTTTTGATTGTTTTTTTTAAGCAGTTTCGTAATGGTACTGAAAGGTTAGTCGTAATACTTGCAAAATCTTGAAGCACTGTATATTATAGCATCCTATTCAAATTGCATTACCAGGCAACTTGATCTCAAAGTAAATCAGTTGAGATATTGTGATTTAATAATAATAATAATAATAATAAAAAGAAATTAATAGATAGGACTATTAAAAACAATCATGCACAGTGATTAGGGTTGGTGTATGCATATCTATGGTATAGTTGATACGACCTAACCACGCTCACCTTTACCTAACCTAATCTTGGACGCCATGACCTTTGACCTGGCTAGGGTTGGTGGGCGGTCCTGGATCCCCCAAAGTATGTCATGACCCCTTACCATGCATTCTACCTTATTTAGTAACGTATTATGCGAATCCCTCACAATAACTAAAATAGTTTAGTTACCTATATATTTTTGTGACACTCATTTTCTCTAATGGCATACATTCTTGTTTTCTTTGAGAGCGAGGTTTCGAAGTCATGGGAGACTCTGGTATCATTGATGCCACTTAACTTCTGAAGACTAAAAGGGGAAGTTATATTTGAGATGTCCTGCTGGTTTATGCCTTCATTATCGAATAAATTTGGTACCACGATGTTTTAATAAAGCAACTAATGCTTTATGAACATCCTAAAACGTTTGGAAGTCGGGTATATGAAATTTTAAACGGTCAAAATATCTTTTAAATTCTTGACTGGAAACGGGAATTTTGTAAAGAAATATTATTATTATTATTATTATTATTATTATTATTATTATTATTATTATTATTATTATTATTATTATTATTATTATTATTATTATTATTGTTGTTGTTGTTGTTGTTGTTGTTGTTGTTATTGTTGCTGTTATTATTATTATTATTATTTTTTTTTTCTTTTTTTATTTTTGCTTTATCACAGTCCACCAATTCGACTGGGTGGCATTTATAGTGTGGGGTTCCGGTTTGCATCCTGCCTCCTTAGGAGTCCATCACTCTTCTTACTATGTGCGCCGTTTCTAGGAGCACGCTCTTTTGCATGAGTCCTGGAGCTACTTCAGCCTCTATTTTTTCCAGATTCTTTTTCAGGGATCTTGGGATCGTGCCTAGTGTTCCTATGATTATGGGTACAATTTCCACTGGCATATCCCATATCCTTCTTATTTCTATTTTCAGGTCTTGATACTTAACCATTTTTTTTTCCTTTCTTTCTCTTCAACTCTGGTGTCCCATGGTATTGCGACATCAATGAGTGATACTTTCTTCTTGATTTTGTCAATCAACGTCACGTCTGGTCCGTCTGCACGTATCACCCTATCTGTTCTGATACCATAGTCCCAGAGGATCTTTGCCTGATCGTTTTCTATCACTCCTTCATGTTGGTGCTCGTACCACTTATTACTGCAAGGTAGCTGATGTTTCTTGCACAGGCTCCAGTGGAGGGATTTTGCTACTGAATCATGCCTCTTTTTGTACTGGTTCTGTGCAAGTGCCGGGCATTCGCTTGCTATGTGGTTTATGGTCTCATTTTTCGTATTGCACTTCCTACATATGGGAGAGATGTTATTTCCATCTATCGTTCTTTGGATATATCTGGTTCTTAGGGCCTGATCTTATGCCGCTGTTATCATTCCTTCAGTTTCCTTCTTGAGCTCTCCCCTCTGTAACCATTGCCATGTGTCATCGCTGGCTAGTTCTTTAGTCTGTCTCATGTATTGTCCGTGCATTGGTTTGTTGTGCCAGTCGTCTGTTCTGTTTATCATTCTCCCGTCTGTATATTTCTGGGTCTTCGTCTACTTTTATCAGTCCTTCTTCCCATGCACTCTTTAGCCACTCGTCTTCACTGGTTTTCGGATATTGCCCCAGTACTCTGTTCTCGATGTTGACGCAGTCCTCTATACTTAGTAGTCCTCTCCCTCCTTCCTTTCGTGTTATGTATAGTCTGTCCGTATTTGCTCTTGGGTGTAGTGCTTTGTGTATTGTCATATGTTTCCTAGTTTTCTCGTCTATGTTGCGGAGTTCTGCCTTCATCCATTCCACTATTCCTGCGCTGTATCTGATTACTGGCGCTGCCCATGTGTTTATGGCTTTTATCATATTTCCGGCATTGAGTTTTGACTTGAGTATCGCCTTGAGTCTCTGCATATATTCTTTCCTGATCGTGTCCTTCATCTCTTGGTGTTTTATATCCCCTCCTTCCATTATTCCCAGGTATTTGTATCCCGTCTCATCTATGTGTTTGATGTTGCTCCCATCCGGTAGCTTTATCCCTTCAGTCCTTGTTACTTTGCCCTTTTGTATGCTGACTAAGGCGCATTTTTCTATTCCAAACTCCATCCTGATGTCCCCAGATACAATCCTTACAGTCTGGATTAGGGTATCTATTTCCTTGATGCTCTTACCATACAGCTTGATGTCGTCCATGAAGATCAGATGGTTAATTCTGTTGCCTCTTTTCTTGAGTTGGTACCCAGCATCTATCTACTGCAGTACTTTTGTCATGGGAATCATGGCTACTACGAAGAGTAATGTGGACAGTGAGTCGCCCTGGAAGATCCCTCTCCTGATATTAACCTCTGCTAGTCTTATTCCAGAGCTTGTAAGTATTGTATTCCAGTTGCGCATTGTATTTTTGAGGAAGCTGATGGTGTTTTCATCTGCAACCTATTTTCAGGCATTCTATTAGCCATGTGTGTGGTATCATGTCAAAGGCTTTCTTATAGTCTATCCATGCCATGCTTAGGTTGGTTTTCCTTCTCTTACTGTTCTTCATTACCATTTTGTCTATCAGGAGCTGGTCTTTTGTGCCCCTACACTTCCTTCTGCAGCCTTTCTGTTGGTGGGGGATGGTGTTTGTATCCTCTAGGTAGTTGTATAGCCTTTCGCTGATGATACCTGTTAGTAACGTCCACATTATTGGTGGGCAGGTGATAGGCCTGTAGTTACTGGCTATATTTCCCTTACTCTTGTCTTTCTGGTCTAAGGATATTCTTCCTGTGGTCATCCATTTGGGCGCATGGTGATTTGTGATACAATGCTGGAGTTGTTTTGCTATTCTTGGGTGTAGGCCCTTGAAGTTTTTGAGCCAGTATCCATGGACTTCATCAGGACCATGGGCTTTCCAGTTGGGCATTTTCTTTAGTTGGTGTCTGACTGTGTCTGTCGTGATGTCAGTGAATCTTTGTTTTATTCTCCCTGTTTCTTCGGCCTTGACTTCCTGGAGCCATGTTGCATGTTTGTTGTTTGATACCGGAATTTCTTGGTGGTTGTCTTCCCCTCTTAGTTGGCTGTATAGTCTTTTCTGGTTGGTTCCGAATAGTTTGTTCTGTTGGTATCCCTTATTCCTGTTCATGTATCGTTGGATCATATGTCCTTTGGCCTTAAGCCTCTGTTTTACATCCTCTATTGTGTTGTTTAGTCCCCTCTCGTGTACTTTGTATTTCTCGTTCAGTTCCTCCCTTGTTTTCTTGCTTCTTAGCCTTTTTTTCTGCCATCTCTTTCAGTTTACTCAAGTCAGATCTCATCACCATGAGTTGCTTTTCCAGGCGCCTTTTCCAAGGCGGTTGCTGTTTTGGTTTCTGTTGGGTTGGTTGTGCAGCCTAATAATGTGTTGTTGCTTCAATTTTGAGGACTGGAACATATTTCAGAACCATCTGCATGGAATCACCTCTCATTATTTTCCACACTGACAAGGGGACGCAGTGTCTCGAAATTCCTATTGAAATATTTACCATTCCTCGAATTTATGTAACTTATATATAATATATATGATATTATGTTATATATGTAATATTGAATATTGTAGTTCTTTGTTATCATTATTATTATTGTTGTTTTTTTTTGTCTGTCACAGTCCTCCAATTCGACTGGGTGGTATTTATAGTGTAGGGTGCCGGGTTGCATCCTGCCTCCTTAGGAGTCCATCACTTTTCTTACTATGTGTGCCGTTTCTAGGATCACACTCTTCTGCATGAGTCCTGGAGCTACTTCAGCCTCTAGTTTTTCTAGATTCCTTTTCAGGGATCTTGGGATCGTGCCAAGCGTTCCTTTGATTATGGATACAATTTCCACTGGCATATCCCATATCCTTCTTATTTCTATTTTCATGTCTTGATACTTATCCATTTTTTCCCTCTCTTTCTCTTCAACTCTGGTGTCCCATGGTATTGCGACATCAATGAGTGATACTTTCTTCTTGATTTTGTCATTGAACGTCATGTCTGGTCTATTTGCACGTATCACCCTATCTGTTCTGATACCATAGCCCCAGAGGATCTTTGATCGTTTTCTATCACTCCTTCAGGTTGGTGCTCGTACCACTTATTACTGCAAGGTAGCTTATGTTTCTTGCACAGGCTCCAGTGGAGGGCTTTTCCCACTGAATCATGCCTCTTTTTGTACTGGTTCTGTGCAAGTGCCGGACATTCGCTTGCTATGTGGTTAATGGTTTCATTTTTTGTATTGCACTTTCTGCATATGGGAGAGACGTTATTTCCGTCTATCGTTCTTTGAATATATCTGGTTCTTAGGGCCTGATCTTATGCCGCTGTTATCATTCATTCAGTTTCCTTCTTGAGCTCT
>NC_061108.1:573844-583844 GCF_015104395.2 Macrobrachium nipponense
TTCTTGAGCTCTCCCCTCTGTAGCCATTACCATTGTCATCGCTGGCTAGTTCTTTAGTCTGTCTCCTGCATTGTCCGTCCATTGGTCTGTTGTGCCAGTCCTCTGTTCTGTTTGTCATTCTCCTGTCTCTGTATATTTTTGGGTCTTCGTCTACTTCCCATGCACTCTTGAGCTCGTCTTCACTGGTTTTCAGAATATTGCCCCCAGTGCTTTTCTGTTTCTCCGATTTGTTGACTGCAGTCCTACTAATACATTAGTAGTCCTCTTCCTCCTTCCTTTCGTGTTATGTATAGTCTGTCCGTATTTGCTCTTGAGTGTAGTGCTTGTGTATTGTCATATGTTTCCTAGTTTTCTGGTCTATGCTGCGGAGTTCTGCCTTCGTCCATTCCACTATTCCTGCGCTGTATCTGATTACTGGCGCTGCCCAAGTGTTTATGGCTTTTATCATATTTCCGGCGTTGAGTTTTGACTTGAGTATCGCCTTGAGTCTCTGCATATATTCTTTTCCTGACCGTGTCCTTCATGGTGTTTTATATCCCTCCTTCCATTATTCCCAGATATTTGTATCCCGTCTCATCTATGTTTGACGTTGCTCCCACCTGGTAGCTTTATCCCTTCAGTCCTTGTTACTTTGTCCTTTTGTATGTTGACTAAGGCACATTTTTCTATTCCAAACTCCATCCTGATGTCCCCAGATACATTCCTTACTGTCTGGATTATGGTATCTATTTCCTTGATGCTCTTACCATACAGCTTGATGTCGTCCATGAACATTAGATGGCTAATTCTGTTGCCTCTTTTCTTGAGTTGGTACCCAGCATCCATCTTCTGCATTACTTTTATCATGGGAATCATGACTGCTACGTTGAGTAGTGGGGACAGTGAGTCGCCCTGGAAGATCCCTCTCCTGATATTAACCTCTGCTAGTCTTATTCCAGAGCTTGTAAATATTGTATTCCAGTTGCGCATTGTATTTTTGAGGAAGCTGATGGTGTTTTCCTCTGCCCCATATACTTTCAGGCATTCTATTAGCCATGTGTGAGGTATCATGTCAAAGGCTCTCTTATAGTCAATCTATGCCATGCTTAGGTTGGTTTTCCTTTTCCTACTGTTCTTCATTACCATTTTGTCAATCAGGAGCTGGTCTTTTGTGCCCCTACACTTCCTTCTGCAGCCTTTCTTTTGGTTGGGGATTGTGGTTGTCTCCTCTAGGTACTTGTATAGCCTTACACTGATGATATCTGTTAGTAACTTCCACATTATTGGTAGGTAGGTAATAGGCCTGTAGTTACTGGCTATATTTCCCTTACTCTTGTCTTTTTGTACTAAGGATGTTCTTCCTGTGGTCATCCATTTGGGCGCATTATTATTATTATTATTATTATTATTATTATTATTATTATTATTATTATTATTATTATTATTATTATTATTATTAATGTTCTTTGCTCCATAGTGCTCTATACGAGAACCAAACAGTAATGAATTTAGCTATGGAATATGATGGGTACAGGAGTTTAATACCAAAGATTTCCTCTCATATGGCAGTGTAGAAGCTTTGTCATTTAGTTTAAGGTTTCGTAACGCAATGGCAAAATGCATCAGTATTTTATTGGTGTTGTATGTTATTGAAAGACAAAAGATAAAAAGGGAAAAAATACAAAATATAATAATTAGTGAAGAGAGGATTCACTGTAAATATGGCTGTATGAGTTTACAGAAACCAGTGTAGATCTGGTCTTATAGTTCATAACCTTTCATAAACTTTTAAAATTAGCAAGGAAAGATAAAGTCATACGTTTTTTTTAACTTAACTTTCAAAACATTTCAGCCATTTTAGGTCATAAAATATAGTAAGAGATGTCTTCTTTAATTTGAGGAAAAGACTTCACAAGTTTTACAACTGCTTTGTTTTATAGAGAGAAAAATTATGATTGTATTTCACAAGTGTTTACATCCATTTTCTATAGGCAGACATTCCGATTGTCCCTCATTTGAATACAAGAAGAGACTCCAGACGAACGTGTCTGTTATGTATCTATTCTTCAAAGAATTCAATCGCCCTGTTTCTCTTCTCGTAAGCTTCTCTCTGTCTTTCCTCTTCCTCTATTCTCAGCTGAAGGTTAGTCTCCTCGTAGATAGACTCGGCCTCTGAACAAGGGAAGGATTTCCTCTGGTGGTTACACAGAAGGAGTCTCTGGTCGAAGCTGGTGTTCGGGCCACACATGAAGGTGTAGTGGCCCACCAGAGTCTGCGGGAGGAGAGTTTTCGTTTTAGAAGCTAGTAACATGACACTGGTCGCTTTTCATCTTGCCTGTCCTTAATCATCTTGACTGTTCAAATTAATTATACCTGTTCATAGTCATCTGACCTGATGAAATTGATTTTACCTTCGATTTATGTGACCTGTTGATATTCATCTGACCTTATAAAATTAATTTTACTTGTTCATATTCATCTGACTTGATTAGATTAATTTTACCTTCAGTTTATGTGACCTGTTGATATTCACCTGACCTGATCAGATTAATTTTACCTGTTCATGTTCATCTTACCTGTCCATATTCATCATACCTCTCCCAAATTCATCATACCTTCCCAGAATCATCTTATCTGTCCCAAACTCATCATACCTTCCCAGACTCATCTTACCTGCCCATATACATACCTGCCTATATTCATTATACTTAACCATATTCATTAAAAAAATCCTCATAACTGTCCATATTCGTCGTACCTGACCCAAACTCATCTTGCCTATCCCAAATTCATCATACCTTCCCAGACTCATTTTACCTGTCCATATTCATTATATTTATCCATATTCATTATAAAATGCATCATAACTTTCCAAATTCATCATTCCCGCCCCAAACTCATCATACCTTCCCAGACTCATTTTACCTGTCCATATACATGATACCTGTCCATATTCATTATACTTATCCATATTCATTATAAAATGCATCATAACTGTCCATACTCATCATACCAGCCCGTATTCATTATACTTATCCATATCTTATTATAAAATTCATCATAACTGCCCATATTCATCATACCCGCCCAAAACTCATCATACCTGTCCAAATTCATCTACAACTGGTTCGCAGACGTGGTAAGCCCTGCAGTCGTTAGCGACATCGGCGTAGAACCCCAAGAGACGCCCTTCGCAGGAAAACCCGGGAGTGATGCGGAATCCTCCAGCGATGAATCCGCCCAGTCTGGCGGAGGACGAAGCCACCAGTAATGCCAGAATGACGACCGTAGCGCGGATCATGGTGGTTTCTGTCGGATACAAATTGCGGTTAATAGTTGAGGTGATGCGAGGTTTTGTAGTGTAGCGAGTGATTTAAAATCAAACTATATATATATATATATATATATATATATATATATATATATATATATATATATATATATATATATATATATATATATATATATATATATATATATATATATATATATATATATATATATATATATATATATATAGGGTTTCCATACAGTCCCAGTATCATTCAGAGCAATAAATACTTATAATGGTACTGGGACTTGATGAATATATATATATATATATATATATATATATATATATATATATATATATATATATATATATATATATATATATATATATATAACAAACACATACACATATTTATTATTTGTTTATGATAATTTCATATCTATAGAGACGAACATCCGTAATGGCTTTCCCTTTTTGATTATAAATAATTTTGTGATAGCCCGAAACTGCTTCTAGAATATGTAGTCCATTTCGTTCAAACGACGAATAAAGCTAGTTTTTATTTAGCTGTCAGTCTTTAGAAGTCAGCACTACAGTCCTCCTTATCATCTGCTAAACCAGACATGATTTCGTTTTAATCAAGAACTAGTTATGGGATTATGTCAAGATTAGCGAAGCCACTATTTTTCAAGACGATATTGTACCACTTTGATGAACATATAGTATGATATATATATATATATATTTATATATATTTATAGATTATAATATATATTATATATATATATATATATATATATTATATAAGTGTATGTATATATAGGTATACACACACACACACACACACACACACACACATATATATATATATATATATATATATATATATATATATATATATATATTATATATATATCAAAGTGGTATAATATTCGCTAATCTTCACGTGATCCCAATTGTGTAACCTCGCTAAAAACATCTAAGCGTATTTCCAGGTTGCAGAGAAGGAGCCTATTTCATTCGTACATTATTTCTGTGAATTTGATATTGTCTGTATGGTGTTTTTACGTTGCATGGAACCAGTGGTTATTCAGCAACGGGACCAACGGCTTTACGTGACTTCCGAACCACATCGAGAGTGAACTTCTATCACCAGAAATACACATCTCTCACCCCTCAATGGAATGGCCGAGAATCGAACCCGTGACCACCGAGGTGGGAAGCAAACACCATACCAACCACGCCACTGAGGCGCTTTGAATTTGATATTTAACACTTTTCCCTCTTTTATTTTTATTATATTTCGGCTCCTTGTGTCTTCTTTAGTTTCTTAAGTCATTAGCATATTTTTGCGACTGGAATATACAATTTAGGCCAAAGGCGAACTGCTGGGACCTACGAGGTCATTCAGCGCTGAAAGGGAAATTGAGAATAATGGAAGTTTGAAAGATAAAAGAGAATATGAGCGGAGGTACAGTAAAAGGAATGTAAGGGGGTTGCAGCTAGGGGCCTCAGGAAGGGGTGCTGCAAAGAACCATCAGTAATGCCTACAGTGCATCACGTGCGGTGCACTGACGGTACTACTCCCCTACCGGGTTAGCGTATTCTGTTTCCTTAGGGTTATGTAAAAATGAGGTCATGTATAGTCGTATGCTATAAATTCCAAATTTTATCGATATTAATTTATTAGGGAATAATATAAATGATTAAAAAAGCTTACAAGATCCACGATATATAAAAAGTAAATAACTAATAATAATACTTGATAAGGAAGTAGATAATACAGATATAATAAATAACTAAAATAGATAAAATACCTTTTTCAGACCTTTTTAGTCTTATACCGGCCCTCTCTACCACCACAACAACAGCAAAGTAATTTGAGGCTTACTCCCCGAGTAAGCAAAAAAAAAAAAGTAAGAAAATGCAGATAAACCCACCATACATAAGCATGGACACCAAAAGCATGTTAACGCATTGTAAACAAATATTAAAAGCTATCTGGCACCTCTTCAGATAAAGTCGTAAGTTCAAAGGAATTTTTCCCCAAAACATTCGTCATAATAAGTGACTGAATTTCTCTGGAAGGTTCTGGGAGATGTCTTTCAGTTATTCCTCTTTTGGAAAGTTGTTGGCCGTGAACTCTGTCTCGTAACGGGACACGAGGGTCGAGAACGCCATTGCAGTTAAAGTATTTTGTTTTTACAGACGTACATATACGTATATTATAGATATATATAATATTATATAAGAATAGTTATAGATATATACTACATACATATATATGTATTTATAGTGTATATATATACATGTATATATATGTACATATATATATATATTATATATATATATATATATATATATATATATATATATCAATTCAAGCTACAAGTGTCCTTTAATATCTAAATTCACTTTACCTCCCAAATGATATATTTTCATATATGTACCGAAGGGGAATTTTTTAATTGATAATAATTTCGTCCCCCCATGGGATCGAACCACCGTCCAAGTGGACGGGGACGAAATCAGAACAGTCAGTGAAGCTATCCAATCAGCCAACAGAGACGCTATAAGTTCATATCGATTCTGACCTTACAAATCACCCTCGATCTGGATGCTTTCGTAATTAGAATCGATATGGAACCCCGTCTACCATGTTGGCCAATTCGAGCGTTTGACAGCACGTAGCCTTTTTTTATGAATAATTATCACATCGAACCGTGATCCATTTATATATCAATTCAAGCTACAAATGTCCTTTAATATCTAAATTCACTTTACCTCCCAAATGATATATTTTCATATATGTACCGAAGGGGAATTTTTTAATTGATAATAATTTCGTCCCCCCATGGGATCGAACCACCGTCCAAGTGGACGGGGACGAAATCAGAACAGTCAGTGACGCTATCCAATCAGCTAACAGAGACACTTTGTATTTTAAATAACAGATCAGACATATTACTGTGGATTTACTTTTCCATTTTATTTTATTAACTCATGTGATTATGAGGTTTCTTTGAATTATTATTATTATTATTATTATTATTATTATTATTATTATTATTATTATTATTATTATTATTATTATTATTATATTTTTGGTCTGTCTCAGTCATCCCATTCAACTTGGTGGTATTCATAGTGTGGGGTTCCGGGTTGTCCTGCCTCCTTAGGAGTCCATCACTTTTCTTACTAATTGCCCTGTTTCTAGTAGTACATTCTTCTGCATGAGTCCTGAAGCTACTTCGGCCTGTAGTTTTTCCAGGTTCCTTTTCAGGGATCTTGGGATCGTGTCTAGTGTTCCTATGATTATGGGCGCAGTTTCCACTGGCATATCCCATATCCTTCTTATTTCTATTTTCAGGTCTTGATACTTATTATTATTATTATTATTATTATTCAGAAGATGAAATCAAAACAGATCAGTAAGGAATTTGAAACTTGAAACAAAGAAAAAATAAAATTGGTGAACGTATGTATTCAAGAAATCCATGTATACTGTTCCCCTTAAAGGGGTAGTGCTGCCAGTACACCTCACGCTATGCACTGTAGACATTACTTAAGGTTCTTTGCAGCGTACCTTCGGCCCCTAGCTGCAACCCCAATCATTCGTTTTACCGTACCTCCATTTATATTCTCTCTCTTCCACCCAACTTTCCACCTTCTCCCTACAATTTTCGCTTACTTGGGGAGTAAGCCCACAAACTACTTTGTTGTTGTTGTTGTTCCTGTTGGGGGGTAGGAAAGCCCTATGGAAAAGCCTAATAAGGTATGGAAAAGTGTTTCGCGTTGAGTTAAAGACACAGGAAGCTTAGTTTAGGATATTTATGATTTGTATATTAGAATGAAAATGTAAAAAATAAATAATGTGCTTGTTAAACAGTAAAGAAAAATTATTTCTAATAAAATATGGCGTATTTATTTGAATTTTCGTTGGTGAAACAAGGATCTATTTGATCACAGATTTTAGCATGTTTTAATTTACTTCAAGTTTGGAATATAATATGTACAACCTATGCGTGAGGGGAAAATCTTGCACGTGTCCGAGTAAGCTGGAGGAAGGATCACGCCTTGTTTAGTAGTGCAACTGTCAGGTTACCCCCCTGAAACACCTATCAAACCATTTTAACTCTCTATTTGTCTATCAGCCCTGAATGACTTAGTAGGTCCCAGCGCTTTGCATTTGTCCTGCATTTTATATATTTCAGTGTTATATGCCATACGCGGTCTCCGCATGGATGAGGGAGCAGTATACCTGTTTCTCTAATCTGTTATCCTGTTCTCTAATCTGTTATCCTGTTCTCTAATCTGTTATCCTGTTCTTCCATTTTTAATTGGAAGAACAGGACTGTGACTTATTAAGCTCGACTGAAGTCAGAGCGTGAAAGCATTCGATGACGTAATCGATTGGAACGGCCACCATGACAGACAGGAATCACGCATCTGCGTTGTAACTCATCCTCCTTTTAACCTGCAAATGAAATCCTATGCTGTTTCTGTGAAGGTAGACCTCACTCACTCGCTGGAAAGGATTGTGTAATGCTTCTTTAGCTATCGAGAAGCAACACACTTTCACTATCGCCACTTTGTTTATGATGACGATATCTGATATATGAACTTTCTGAATTATCCAGGGAACTTTTACCGGTGAATGCATGCGGTGCGGCGGTGGTGGTGCATGACTGCGTTTGTATACACTTACACACAAACACACACATACACACACATACACATATATATATATATATATATTATATTGTATGATAGATGTAGATATATAGATTTACAATAATGAAAATTTTATAGCCTGCATAAAAGTGATTAATAATAACAAATATATACGTACATATACAACCAATATATGGATATGATATATTTGCGTATGTATGTGTGTATATATACATATATATATATATATATATATATATATATATATATATATGTATATACATATGTATATCTTTATACCATAAATATATATATACCATATATATATATATAAAGAGAGAGAGAGAGAGAGAGGAGAGGAGAGAGACGAGAGAGAGAGAAGAAAGAGGAGAGATAAGAGAGAGAGAGAATCACTAAAAATAATGTGAAAACTTAAACATTAATATTTTTATGTACGAGTATTACCCTGTGTCGAGATCCGCAGATATAACTAAAAATTCACAAGACAAGAAATCCCAGAAAACTTACTTTTCGTAGAGACTATCCTTCTGAGGATGGAAATCAGGAGAGAGACAGAGAGAGAACCTTTCCTTGGCGAGAATGCGCGGGCACTGAAGGATGTCTCGGAGTCCTGCAGGACCTAGAGGAAGACTGTTCGCCGGCCACCGGAGGAGATGTCCCAAGGACAGCCAGTGAAAGGAAGATGATCGTCCTGGGGTCTCACCTTTCGACCTTCCTCCTCCTCCTCCTCCTCCTCCTCCTCCTCCTCCTCTTCCTCTCACCTTAACCAGTCGTCTTTTCACGAAATTTTCAGCCGTTTATTTATGTTCCCACGAGTTTTGCGTTGAGTTAAAGATACAGGAATTTTAGGATTCGATGTTTATGATTTGTTTATTAGAGTGAAAATATAAAAAATAGATTATGTGCATGTTAAACAGCGCTGAAAAATTATTTATGATAAGTAATAGCGTATTTATTTTATTTTTTGTTGGTGAAACTAAGCTCTATTTGACCGTAGATTTTAGGACGTTTTATTCCTTCGAGTATTTAGAAATAAATAAATAAATGAATAACGCGAAGCACATTCATCGTTATTCATTGCTATTCATGAAAAGACGTGATAATTTTTCTTCTCGGTATTTTAAAACGGATCTGATGTCACATTGTCATTTTTTTCCTTCATAATAAAAATTCTTTTAGACGTACCTGTTTACAATCAAGCGGCTGGTGTTGAGTTAATTTCTTTCTTTAGGTCTTGTGGGATGGTCAACCTTCGGTTTTCGTGACATTCTTACATTCGAAAATGATAAAAAGGACTGTGAACGCTTGCATGTTTTCCCACACGTGTAGACGCGTTCACGAGCGTTCGTATTTGTATTTGTCCATTCTTGAGTGATTGCATCTTTGCAGTTTATCTGTAGTAAAATTAGCAATAATTATTTGGTGGGTCTGTGGAGGTAAACTAAAAGGGCATCCGATGAAATTGTGTGGTTAAGCATACGTATGCGATATATATATATATATATATATATATATATATATATATATATATATATATATATATATATATTATATATATATATATATATATAAAAGTATATTTTTATATGTATGTTTATATAACTACATACTATATGTATGTATATATATATACACACACACACACACACATATATATATATATATATAATATATATAATATATATATAATATATATATGCATATATATATATATATATATATATATATATATATATATATATATATATATAATATATACATATATATATATATATATATATATATAGTATGTAGTTATATACCATATACATAAATATATATATATATAGTATATATGATATATATATATATATATATATATATATATAATCATTGTAATACAGACCTGAAGCTGTCTTCACACAAGATAATCTTCTTGACAAACATCCTCATCATCTACTAGATACCTGTCACTATCTTTAAGCTTTCCAACGACACAATCTTGCGAATCATCTCCAGTCTCGAGCCGCCATCTCTGCAAGGATAAAAGTAAGCGGAAATGAGGAATATTTA